>NC_081387.1:13480213-13622713 GCF_030684315.1 Stegostoma tigrinum | reverse complement strand
GTGTGTGTGAGGGGTTGTGTGTATGTGTCTGTGTGTGTGAGGGTGTGTGTGTGTGTGTGTGGGTGTGGTGTGAGGGTGTGTGTGTGAGGGTGTGTGTGTGTGTGAGGGTGTGTGTTTGTGAGGGTGTGTGTGTGAGGGTGTGTGTGTGGGTGGGTGTGTGTTGGTGGCTGTGTGTGAGGGTGTGTGTATGAGGGTGTGTGTGTATGTGTGTGTGAGGGTGTGTGTGTGTGTGAGGGTGTGTGCGTGTGTATGTGTTTGTGTGTGTGTGAGGGTGTGTGCGTGTGAGGCTGTGTGTGTGCATGTGAGGGTGTGTGTTCGTGTGTGTGCGGGTGTGTGTGTGTGTGTGAGGGTGTGTGTGTATGTGTTTGTGTGTGTGTGAGGGTGTGTGTGTGTGTGAGGGTGTGTGTGTGTTATGGTGTGTGTGTGTGTGAAGGTGTGTGTGTGTGTGTGTGTATGTGTGTGAGGTTGTGTGTGTGGGTGTGTGTATGTGTGTGAGGGTGTGTGTGTGTGTGTGTGTATGTGTGTGAGGGTGTGTGTGTGGGTGTGTGTGTGTATGTGAGGGTGTGTATATATGAGTGTGTGTGTGTGTGTGTGTGTGTGTGTGTGTGTGTGTGAGGATGTGTGTGAGTGTGTGTGTGTGTGAGAGAGAGGGTCGGTGTGTGTGTGTGTGTGTGTGAGGATGTGTGTGAGTGTGTGTGTGTGTGAGAGAGAGGGTCGGTGTGTGTGTGTGTGTGTGTGTGTGTGTGTGTGTGTGAGAGAGAGGGTCGGTGTGTGTGTGTGTGTGTGTGTGTGTGTGTGTGTGTGCACCGAGTGACATCACCAGGCTGCAGTAAGATGGAGCTGTTTGCTGCTGTAGCTGCTCTGAGCGAGACACAGACTCGGCGCCTGGGAGCGAGGACCATGTACCGGCGGCTCTGAGCATCTCCAACAGGGACCGGGGGCTGAGGGGAGGGAAGAGGCGGCCACCAGCGAGTTGACAGCAGCGAAGAGCAGTGATGGCTGGGAGCCGGGGGAGCGTGTTGCTGCTGGCGCTGATCCTTCTCCCTCTCTCTGTAGGCAGCAAGCAGACCCTGTACATTGGAGCCCTGTTCCCCATGAGCGGGGGCTGGCCGGGGGGACAGGCTTGTCTCCCGGCCGCTCAGATGGCCCTTCGGGATGTCAACAACCGCTCGGACATTCTGCGGGACTACGAGCTGCAACTGATCTACCATGACAGCAAGGTAAGCTAGTGCTTACGGTCCAGCCGCTGAAGTAAAACAGGGTCAGGGCACAATGTGGTAAAGGACTAGAGCTGGTGTTATTTCACACACGCACACTCACACACACACGCACGCACACACTCACACACACACACACACTCTCACACAGACACACACACATACTGACACTCTCTCTCACACACGCAGACAGACACCCACACAGACACACACACACACACACACACACACACACACACACACACACACATGCACTGACACTCTCTCTCTCTCTCACACACACGCAGACAGGCACGCACAGAGACATAGACACACACACACTGACACTCTCTCTCTCTCACACACACGCAGACAGACAGACACACACAGACGCACAGACACACACACACACACTGACACTCTCTCTCTCACACACACGCATGCACAGTCAACACACACAGAGACACAGACACTCACACACACTGACAATCTCCCTCACACACACACGCACAGTCAACACACACACACACACACACACACACACACACACACACACACTCTCTCTCTCTCTCTCACACACACACGCACAGTCAACACACACAGAGACACACACACTCACACACACTGACACTCTCTCTCTCTCACACACACGCAGACAGACAGACAGACACACACCCGCACACACTGACACTCTCTCTCTCTCTCACACACACACACAGACACTCTTTCTCACACACACACAGACACACTGTCTCTCTCACACACACACTGACACACTCTCTCTCTCACACACACACACAGACACACTCTCTCTCTCACACACACACAGACACTCTTTCTCACGCACACACAGACGCACTCTCTCTCTCACACACACACAGACACTCTTTCTCACGCACACACAGACGCACTCTCTCTCTCACACACACGCAGACAGACAGACAGACACACACAGACACACAGAGACACAGACACTCACATACACTGACTCTCTCTCTCTCACACACACACACAGTCAACACACACAGAGACACAGACACACACACACACACACACACACACACACATCCTTCTCATTCGCCAGGGTGTGTTTAAAAAGTGCCAGTCGATTTTGCAGGGGAGGCTGTTCAAGTGTGAGCCCTCAGCAAGTTTTGTTTTGAAGTTGATTATGTGCCATTTCCATTCAGCGCTCATTCCCACCGGCGCTGTTTCCAGGTCACTGCCTGGATAACCCATTCCCTCTCAAGGCCTGGTAGGGGAGGTGAGGTGCTGGGGGTAAATGGGGATCTCGGTGTTTATTCCCTTTTCTAAGGAGAATTTACAATCTCTCCGCACTGTCAGCAGACTGGACTGGAATAGATGTGACTCTGGGATCTTTTGGAAGGCGTTTACAATCACCAGATTCCCCCCCTCTCTCTTTTTTCTCTGTCTCTTTTATTTCATCCTGCGTCCTCCTCTCCCTCTCTCTGTCTCTCTATGGCTCTGGCTGTCCATGTTTGTCTTTTTTTTTCCACGGTTTGCTCTTTTTCTCTCTTCTCCTCACTGTCTATTTCTCCAGCTGTTTCCTTTCTCGTTGTCTTCATCTTTTTCACTGTGCCTTTTTCTCTCTCTCTATCTCTCTGCCTCCCTGTGTTTCTCCTTCTCTATGCCTGTTTTCTTTCACTGCCCTTCACTCCCTCCCTCCCTCTTTCTGCCTTTTTTTCTCAGTCTCTGTCTTTCTCTTTTGGCATCTCTGTCTCTACGCTTCCACGTTTGTTTCCTCTGGATCTGTTTTTTTTCTGCGTGTTTATGTGCCACTCTCCGTGTCTTTATAGATCTATTCACTGTCTTTATCTCCTTCTGTCTCTCAGTGTCTCAGTGACACCCCCTCCCCATGGTGAATGTCTCTCTCTCCCTCTCAGTGTTCCGCTGTTTGTCCCAGTTGCCTCTCTCTGTCTCCCTGCCTGTCTCTCCATGTCTGTTTTCTCTTTCTCTATTTCTTTTGCTGTGTGTGTGTATCTTTATCTGTCTCTGTTGTCTCTGGATAACCCTGCCTCTGTGTGTGTGTGTGTGTGTGTGTGTGTGTGTGTGTGTACGTGTGTGTGTCTGTGTGTGTGTGTGTGTCTGTGTGTGTGTGTGTGTCTGTGTGTGTGTGTGTGTATGTGTGTGTGTGTGTCTGTCTGTCTGTCTGTCTCAGTCTCCCTCTCCCTCTCCCTCTCCCTCCCTGTATATATATGTATCTGTTTTCTCTGAGTGTGAATCTCTCTTCATCTGTCTCTGTTTTCTAACTCTACCTCCTAATCTATGTCTCACTCTGTCTCTCTCTCTCTCTCCCATCTGTCTGTTTTCAAACTCTACCTCCCAATCTATGTCTCTCTGTCTCTGTCTCTCTCGCTCTCCCCATCTGTCTCCATTTTCTATCTCTACCCCCCAGTCTATGACTCTCTATGTCTCTCCATCTGTCCCTGTTTTCTCTCTCTACCTCCTAGTCTATGACTCTCTCTTTCTGTCTCTATCTCTCTCTCCATCTGTCTCTGTTTTTTTACCTCTATCTCCTGGTCTCTGTCTCTGTCTCTTTCTCACTCTCTCTCTCTCACTCCATCTGTCACTGTTTCCTATCTCTACCTCCGGATCTATGCCTCTCTATCTTTCTCTCTCACTCTCTCCCCAACCCCCCTCTATGTCCCTGTTTTCTCTCTCTCTCCTTCTGTGAACCTCTGTCTGGTGCACTGACTGCCTTTTGTCGACTTCGCCCTGCTCAGCATAAATATTGTTTATCGACGGTGCAACTTCTCGGTATTCACTTTCAGCTCCATTGAACGGGAGACGGAAAGTTGTGAGCAGCCCTGAAATCAACACGGTGTTAGCAACCTGAGAAAGTTAAACGCTGCCCGCATGGTACAGGGAGTGTTTTGTAAATACCTTCCCCACCATCACCTGCACTCCCCCCTCCCCCGCCAACCCTTAGTCCTGTAGAAAGAAATTAAACTTCATTAAAATATGGTGCATTCTGAGAGAAAGAGAGAGGGGGTCAGAAGGGTGGAAATTATTTGAATGCGTGCACAATGCTTCCTTACTGTAAAGATTAGCCTCTATTAATGTGCATTAAACTGTCAATCAATCATTGTTCCTTTTCCCAGCTTTAACCCTTTGGATGCTTCATTGCTAAACATTGAGTTCCCAATTAATTTCTTCTGTTACCCTCTCTCCCCTTACTGCTATTGGAGGTACAGGGCTAGGAGTGAAAGATGGGTGAAGCATAAAAATGTGTTGAAATAGAGGAGAGCTTTTGTTTTTATATTCTCCTGTGGGTCATGGGATGTGGGCATCGCTGGCTGAACCAGCATTTATTGCTCATCCCTAGTTGCCCTTGAGAACGCGCTGTAGTTCATTTAGTATAGGTAGACCCACAATGGCATGAGGAGGGAATTCCAGAATTTTAACCCAGGTATAGTTAAGGAGCAGCGATATATTTCCAAGTGGGGATGGTGGGTGGCCAGGAGGGGAGCTCGAAGGTTCGTGTATTCTCGTGTAATCTAAACAGAAGTTGCCATGGGCTAGGAAGGTGCTGTCAAAGGTCAGTCACTGTCATGCACCTTGTAGGTGGTACACAGGTGCTAATACTGAGTGTCACTCGATGGGCCAAATGGCCTGCCTCCACATTGTGGGGTTTAAATGATTGGTGCTGGAGGGACTGGATGTTTGTGGATGTCCTGCCGATCAAGTGGGCTGCTTTGTCCTCAATTTTCTTGAGTGTTGTTGTATGGCAAGGGTTTCATTGTATGAGAACCTGAGGGGGGAAGGGGGGTTGTGGAGAGACAGAGAGGGGGGAATTCAGTGCAAGGACTCCACACCAGTGGTAATAACTGATCCCTGACCACTCCTGTTTTCTTCAGCGATCTGAACACTGACACTCCCAGTGCAATGGTGATGGAGGTCAGAAGTACCCTATTTCAGGTGTGACACTAAATCAATGGTGTTGTCTGCCCTGCTGAGTGTATACCAATGCTCCACTGCCACCATTTCAGTCATTCCCAGTGACCAATCTCTACCAGCAGGTAAAAACAGAGGCTTTTCCAATGATTGTTGCTGTTGACATAGTGTTGAGGTTCAGATGTAGCATCAGAGTTCCACCAACTGTGAAAGTTTTTTTTATTAAATTGCATTTATGAAGCGCCTTGCAAGACTGTTCTGAAGTGTCCAGGTCAATGATGTACTTGCACCATCTTTGTAATGTAGGAAATGCCAATTTTTGCATCCAGCAAAGCTCCGACAGATAGCAATGTGGTAGTGACCTGATAGGAACATGGGAAGCGATGAACAGGAATAGGCCATTCAGCCTATCAAGTCTGCTCCACTGTTCAAAACGATTGTGTCTGATTGGGTGCTACATTCCCACACTATCCCCATGACTATTTGTGCTCTGCTTCAAATATGCTCAAAGACTGACCCTCTGCTGCCCTCTGGGATTGAGAATTCCAAAGAGGGAAATCAAATCTCCTTAGATATTATTTAATGTGAGGAGTAATTCATGGATAGTCAGGGAGTGATAGAAGGTGGTACTCCCTAATCCACCTCACTGTGATGTTACAGAATTTTTTAAGCCTACCTGACAGGGCAGAGGTCATCAGGTCATAATCTCCCCCAGAACAACAGCACCCCTGGCAGTGCAGCACTCCTGCCGAGCCTGGATCTTGTGCTGCTGTTTCTGGTGTGGTTTTGAAACCATGATTGTGTTGGGGGATGGTGCCCGGGTGTGAACGCCGACCTGAAGAAAGTGAGAGTGATTGTGTTATCCACGTGCTCTGTCTTTAAATGCACGAAATGCGGGGGTACCTGTCACATTGCTGTCCATCCATCACCGCCTCAGATCCATTTTTATTTTTTAAGTGGTATTCTGAAGTGTACTCACGCAGGTCAGATTAACCATCGCTTCAGATGGTCTCCAGCTCCTGTCTCAGCTCACCTGCTGCTGAAACCCTCATTCCTACCTCTATCCTCCTCCGCTCCTGGCTGTTTTACCAGCTCCTGCTCCCAGTCAACTTGAGGTCATTTAATACGCTGTCGCCTGCATCCTAATTCGCATCAGTCCCCTTCTCCTGACCTATGCTCGCAGTTAGGCAGAGTCTCAACATTAGCATCCTTCTTTGCACATGTTATTCTTGGGTTGGGTGCAACAGTGGTCAGCATTCATTTCCCAGCCCCCCGCCACCCCGCTCCAGAGAAGGGGGTGGGGAAGCTACCTTCTTGCACCTCTGTTGTCCTTGTGTAGGTTCTGTTGGGAGGGGATTTCAGGAATTCCTCCAGCAACAGCGAAGGAACGGTGATATAGTTCCATGTCAAGATGGTATGTGTCTTGAAAGAGAACTTACTAGCCTCACCCCTCCTTATCACAATAATCCCTTCCAGCCCCAAAACCCTCTGAGATCTCTTCATTCCTCTAATCTGCTGTTTTAACTTGCACCCCACCTTGGCAGCTGTGTTGGCCCTAAAGTCTACAGCTGGCTCCTGAGAGCCTTGCTTTCCTTCTTTGGGACGCTCTTCAGAACAAGGTCTTTGACCAAGCTCATGGTCATCAGGCCTGGTGGCCCCATGCCAGTTCCCGTCCTATGCTCACTCCTGAGGAGTATATTTTAACCACATTAAGGTGCCGTTTAAAATGCTGTCACTGCCTTTAGTGCAGCCTGCACAATGAGCTCACAGATTGAAGAATCACTCCGAGTATCGTCCAGCTCCAAGCAGTCGTCATTTTGCCTGACAGGGTTTTTTGTTTGAGAGCGGAATGATAGAGAGTAATTCTGCATTATGGGTGGTGGGGGGGGGGCGCGGTGGGGGTGTGTGGAAATTAGCTTAACCTCTCCGTCAGCACTGCACTGGAATTTTAGGTCTCAATTTCTGCGGCTGGTGTCAGACTTGAGCCAGCGGCCTTGGGAATTGGGAGTATGGCCACTGAGATATATCTGAGGGATTTTTAATAGAAAGCCAGTTCTGTGGGCTTGTCAGCCCTTTAGGTGCAGCCCAATAATGTGGGCTCTCATCACTCACTGTTCTGTAGTGCACTGACCACAAGAAACAGTCTGAAGGAGAGGGAGGGTTCCTGGGGAGGGGAGGGGCGCAGTGGGAGGGGGTGCACTGCAGATTTCTCTCAACCGAAAATGCCCCTCTGTAAAGAAATAGCCGTAGCAGTTGTGTAAATGCCCCTCCTTTGGAGTCACAGTTACTGTGGTAAATTTCTAATCTGACAAGAAGCAGAAGAAAATGAGAAGTGACTAGCTCCTTGGGCATTTAAATTCAGCAGATCGACTTATTTAAGATGTGTTGCAATGGATAGAGAGATCCACTGAATCCCCTACAGTGTGGAAACAGGCCCTTTGGCCCAGCAAGTTCACATTGCCCCTCAGAGCATCCCACCCACATCCATTCCCCAAAGCCACCTAATCTAACGCATCCCTGAACACACAATTTAGCATGGCCAATCCTCCTAGCCTGCACATCTCTGGACCCTGGGAGGAAACCCACGCAGACACAGGGAGAACATGCAAACTCCACACAGACAGTCACCCGAGGGTGGAATTGAACCGAGGCCCCTGGTGCTGAGGCAGTAATGCTAACCGCTGAGCCACCATGTTGCCCGTTCCTGTAGGCTACCATAAAGTGTATTGCTGGAAGACTGGTGCTCGCTTCTGATATCTATCTCGTCTGTGATGATAAACACCCAGAAGGAATACTGGCCAAGCCTCTGTTTCACAACCAGTGACAGCTAAGGATAGCCACTCACCATCTTCCAAAACATCCACAAGAACATTTCCCACTCATAGCAACAACTTAACATTGTGCATGCCATTTCAAAGTGACAATTAAGGCCATTGCTTCCTTTACCACAAGTTGGAAGTTTCAGAACATTTTATGGCATGCCTCATGAGCACTGTTATAGAGTCACAGAATGGGTACAGCAAGGAGGAATTTGGCCTGCTGTGTCTACATTGGCTCTTTGCAGCAGAGACTCACCCAGTCCCCTCCTTTCTCTCATAGACCTGCACTTCTATCTCTTCAGATAATTATCCAATTCTCTTTTGAAGGTTTGAATTGAATCAGCCTCCATCGCACTATCAGGCAGCGTACTCCAGATCCTAACCACACTCTGTAAAAGCATTGTTCCTCATGCTTCCACTACTTCTTTTGCTAACTAAGTTAAATCAGCATCCACCACTTCTCAATCCTTCCACCAACAGTCTGCCAATGGACACAGTCCCTTCCCATTTACTCTGACCAGACCACTCATAATTTTGAGCACCTGTATGAAATCTCTTCTTGGTCTCCTCTCTCCCAAGGAAAGCAACTGGAGCATCTCTGGTTTACCCATGCAACTGAAGTTCCTCATTTCTGGAACCATTCTCAAACATCCTTTCCTCATCTTTTCCAATGTCTTCAGGCCTTTCCTGAAGTATATTATCCAGAACTGAATAGATTTTCCAGTTGAGACTGAACCAATGTTTTATACAGACTTATCATAACAGTTTTCCCTTTTGTATTTCATGCCCCTATTAATGAAACCCAGGATCCTACATCTTTTATTCACCCCTTTCTAAGCCTTCACTACCATATTAAAGATTTGCACACATATACATGCAACTTCCTCTACTCTTTAGAATGATACCCTTTGTTTCCTATAGTATTTCCTCACGCTTCCTCCAAAATAACATCACATCACACCCCACTGTGATAAATTTTGTCTTCCACATAACCACTTATTCTACCAACCTGTGTATTCAACCGTTTAAAGCTTACAACACCCTCATCACAGTTCCATGCACTTCCAAGTTTGTGTGATGCACAAATCTGAAATTGGGCTTTGTACACTCATATCTGGGTCAAATAACATTCCTTCGGAATATTGTTACAACCACTGCATCAACATGTCAAGTTCTACAGCATTTCAAGAAAGTGGCTCACCATAACCTTCACAAAGGAAATTAGGGATGGGCAATAAATGCTTTGCCGACAATGCCTACAACCCATGAGCAAATAATAAAAACAAAGCTTTCTCCAGTCCAGAAAAACAACCATTCACCCTCCGAGCCAGTTATCTATAGGAACACAGGAACTGGAGGTGGCCAAAAATCAACCCAAAAAATCTGCTGATGCTGTGAATCGGAAGCAAAATCAGAAATTGCTGGAAAACTTCAGCGGATAGCATCTGTATTAATATCACACTGAGAGTTGTAATCCACATCATACTGGGTATAGAGACTGCAATCCACATCACACAGTATACTGAGATCTGTTATACACATCACATTAGGTACAGAGACTGTAATCCACATTACACATTGCGCTGAGATCTGTAATACATATTGTACTGGGTACAGAGACTGTCATCCACATTACACATTGCGCTGAGATCTGTAATACATATTGTACTGGGTACAGAGACTGTCATCCACATCACATTGAGCACTAGGGTCATAACCCAGTAGACAGTCGTCAGCATACACACAGTCTCTTTGTCCTGCCATGTCTACGCTGACCAACAAACACCAAAGTACATTAATCCTACTGAACTGTACTTGTTCCATAGCCAGTACGCCCTAACATTTTAAACACTCATCCGAATGCCTCTTAAATGTTATGAGAGTACCTGTCTCCATTGTGCCCTCGGGCAGCACATTCCTTATTTCTACCACCCTCTAGGTGAAATCGATCTTACTCAGATCCTGCTAAAACACTTAGTTCTCACCTATAATTTACGCCCTCTGGTCTTAGACACGTCCGCATTCGGGAAAAAATTCTCGTGATCGACCCTGTCCGTGCCACTCATAATTTCAAATCCCTCAATGCAGTCCCCTCTCAGTTTCATTGCTCCCAGGATAACAAACATAGCCAATCCAGACTCTTCACATAACTAAGGCTTCCTATTCCACGCAACATGCCGGTGAATCTCTTTTGAACGCTCGGAGATTTAGTCAATAGCCAGGGTCCAACAGAAAATTTTTTTTTCCCCAAACATTAAATTGTCTGTAATAAATATCATCCTAGGTACAGAAACGGTATCCACGTCACAACACGTATGGAGATCTGTAATAAATATCATACTGGGTACAGAGGGCTGTGGTACACTTCACAACAGAGAAGCAAAACTGCTTCACATTAGAAATAGAGACAGAATAGTAAATCACACCATTTACAGGAATCTGTAAGATGCCTCAGCAGTAACAGACAAGCACATCGTACTGGGTACAGAGACTGTAACCTAAATTATAACTGGTTCTGTGAGCCATTATACCCATTATACAGGTGTGGTGTGCTGTAAAGCATGCTGAATCACGGGCAAAGATTGTGATATAAGGCACACAGGGTTCAGAAAGCTATAATGCATATCACCAGGTGCAGTGAACTATAACATACATCACGCTGGATGTAGCGAGCTATAATACACATTGCACCACAATCAGAGATTGACATTTTTTTCCAAAAACATACTTCATAAAACTGTTAATTTACATACATAGCCGTCAGAGCAGTGTAATTTTATACAGTCCTTAGGTGTGTAGAACAAACAAACCAAGGCATTTCTTATACAGGACAATTTTTACATGCATTTGAGGCAGTAGGAGGCTCTGATAACTGAATGGACCCCCATTCACCTTCAGCAGGAAGACCTCAGACGGTGGTCTTTTGCCACTGCCCCTTGGCGACAGTAGTCCTGGACCTTGGAAAGTGCCAGTCTGCAACACTTGGCTGGGGTTAGCTCCTGGTCCTGGAAGACCAACAAGGTTCAGGCAGGCCATAGAACATCTTACACTGAGTTGATGGTCCTCCAGGTGCAGTCAGTGTTTGTCTCCTCGGGGAACTGAGACCATCGGGCACAGAGGTCTGCAGCACGGTGCTGCTCGGGACAAACCTCAACAAAAATCACTAAGTCAGAGATTGAATTGTTTTTGTTGTACTTTATTCATAAAAATATCTTTATATACATACGTAGTCCCTAAAGCAGTCCAGTTCTGTACAGCAGCATACAGAGGAAACAAACAAACATTAGAGTTTGGCTCTAACCACTGAGTTAGAAATTGAAATACATTTTTATATGTTTATATATACATAGTCACAAACGCCATTCGGTTCCATTGAGTAGCATATCAAGAAAACATTATAGTTTAACTCTATACTAATGAACCAAAGGCATCTCTTCCTTGAACCAGACAATACTTATGTGCTTTTGAGGCATGAGGAAGGTCCGATAACTGAACCGACCCCCAGTCTTTCTCTAACATTACACTTGATGCATATAACACGAGGTACATGGAGCTGAGAAATAGATTACACTTGGTACAGGGAGCAATAGTACACATCACACTGCATACAGAGATTGTAACACATATTGCACAAGGATGCACATCACACATTGAGCTGTAATGTACATTACTGGATACAGGGAGCTATAATAGCACCGGTGGTAGAATGATGATGCAAGTGATGCCATGAATAATGTACGACAGTCCCAGTGGGTATTAATAATTTACATATTCAAACTAACTGCACTCGGAGGAGCAATCAAATGAAATTATAGAGTGCTGAGCTCAAGAGTCCTGTATACTCAACAATTCTTCATAATTGTCTTTTACTCAATGTGGGTATCACTGGCAAGAGTAGAATTTGTTGTCCAAGCTTAATTATCTTGGAATGGTAGTGGTGTAGCACTTTCTTGAACTCCAGCAGCCCACCTCGTATACACCCACAGTGCTTTTAGCAAGACCTTCCAGGTTACCTGATGCAAAACAATAACAGTCATAATAAACAGAATTTTAGCTGAATTCCCTCCATTATAATAATGCTCAGCTCTCAGTGTCTGTTGAGGGCATTGAGAGCATAATATCAAATCAGGTTGACAACAAGAACCTGCCTTCCTTCATGCAACTTGGTATTCCCTCTGCCCACTCCCATCAAACTCTCCCAGGAGAGGGTCGGCACAGAGTTAGGTACAGAATAAAGCTTCCTCTACTCTGTTGCCATCAAACCCTCCCAGGACAGGTACAGCATGGGTTTAAGTTATAGAGTAAAGCTTCCTCTACACTGTCTCCATCACAGCATGAGTTTAGTTAAAGAGTAAAGTTACGTATACACTGTCCCATCAAACATTCCAAGTAGGCATAGCCTGGGTTAGGTACAAAGTTAAGCACTCTATGCCCTTTTAAACTGAAAGTAAAGCTCCCTTGACCTCGTACCTATCTTCCAGTACAGATTACAGCAAAGTTTCGATATGGAGTAAAGCTCCCTTTTATATGTCCAATCAAACACTCCCAGGGAGGGTACAGCATGGGGTTAGATACAGAATGCATTGAGCATAGGAGTTAGAAGGCCATGTTACAGCTGTACAGGACATTGATTTGGCCACTTTTAGAAAACTACATTCAATTCTAGCCAACAATTCCTGCAACAGGAAAGATGTTGTTAAACTTGAAAGGGTTCAGAAAAGAAGTACAAGGATTTTGCCAGGGTCGGAGGGTTTGAGCTATGGGGAGAGGTTGAATAGGTGGGGCTATTTTTCCTGGAGCATGGGATAGAAGTTTACAAAATCATGAGGAGCCTGGATAGCATGAAGAGTCAATGTTTTTTTCCCAGAGTAGAGGGGAGTCCAAAATTAGAGGGCATAGGCTTTGGAACTTTAGGTGAGGGGAATGATTTGAAAGGGACCCAAGATGCAACTTTTTCGCGCAGAGGGCGGTGCATCTATGAAATGAGCTGCCAAGGGAAGTGGTGGAGGCTGATACAATTACAACAGCATCTGGATGGGTACATGAATAGGAAGGATTTAGAAGGATTTGGGCCAAATGCTGGCAAGTGGGACTAGTTTAGAGATGACACAGAGTGGAGCTGGATGAACGCAGCAGGCCAGGCAGCATCAGAGGGACAGGAAAGCTGTCGCTAGATCAGTTGAGGATGTCTGGTCGGTAAGTACGAGTTGGTCCGAAGGCTTTGTTTCTGTGCTGCATAGCTCTATGGCTGTATAAAAGAAAAAGCTCCTAGGGCAGGTACAGCACAGGTTGGCTGCTTCCCCCAACATTGCCCCCATTGTACACTCCAGCATGGGTACAGCATTGACAACGTAAAGAATAAAGCTGCCCCTGTACTGTCCCATTAAACACTCCCAGCTCAGGTATGGTACGTATGAAAAGTGCAGTTTGTCTTTGCTGAGTCCAGATTTTGAACAACATTTGCTGTTCCATTACGGTCAAAATTCCACAGCTCCCCTTTGTAACACAGCCCTGGGTGCAGCGGCTCAGGAAGGCTGCTCATCACCACAATCTCCACAGCAATAAATGTTTGTCTCACAGTCATCCTCACATCCAGTGGAATGAATAGTGAAGCAAGAAGCAGAAGGACCAATCCCTTGGCTTATTTTCTGAAGCTCAGTCCAGCTTTATGTGTATATACCCAGATACTGACTCAACGGCCGTTTTGACCATTGCGATCGTCTCAGAGATAGTAGGTACTGCAGATGCTGGAGAATCTGAGATAACAAGGTGTAGAGCTGGATGAACACAGCAGGCCAAGCAGCATCAGAGAAAGAACAGTCTGAAGAAGGGTCTAGGCCCGAAACATCAGCCCTTCCTGCTCCTCTGATGCTGCTTGGCCTGCTGTGTTCATCCAGCTCTGCACTTTCTAATTTTGCAAAATTGAATCGTACGTTTTAGCTGATGCCAGCTATCTAGTGTTAACAGACTAATGAAACGTTTATAACAGGACATGAAAACAAAGACAAACAAATGTCACATGTAATAAGAAAAAGAAAAAAAATCCCTGCAGCCCGGACTTCAGAAAACTTCCATCCTCACATTTACCCCCATAAATTTACATTTATTTGGCTCAGATGCTGCCAGTCCAGGAGAAAGAAGCCTGCTCCTTGTCATTTGTTCATTATTCCATTTCATTCCAGCAACAGTTCCTTTAACATCAACTCCTTTAACAATTCAGGTCAGCTTAATAATCACAGCGTGTTGTCATGTGGGCCCCTTCTAAACAGGCCCTTGAGAGAGCTGCTCACTCAAATGATTCAACAATTTATGTCCTTGCAGTTAACATGCAGTGTCCCAAAGCGTTTCGCAGAAGCATAGGTTCACTGGGCTCTGGGGAATGTCAGAAACGTGGAACTAATTGAACAGTTCCTTCAAAGAGCTGTCACAGGCATTGTGGACCGAATGGCCACCTCCAATGGTGCATTGTTCAATGAATATATTTCTCAAATACTCCCCTGCCCTAGGATTTGTTAACTACTTTGGGAACATTTACCGAGATAGCTTCCCAAGAGATTCACAACTAATAGAGGGCACTCGAGGGCGTTGGTTCGCGCAATCAACTGGTCTGCGATGCAGAGTGACGCCAGCCATTTGGGTTCAGTTCTGGCCAGTTACCGTGATGCACTCTCCTTTCCAAGCCCTGTCTCCGCTTGAGGCACAGTGACCCTCAGGTTAAACCTTCACCAGTCATCTCTCTCGGATGGTCTGGGATGCTGTCCCTCCCTACCCTGCTGTGCCATCCCATACCCTCACACTTTGCTACCCTGTACACACACACCCCCACACACCCACACACACACCCACACGCCCACACACACACACACACACACACACACACATGCACACCCACACACCCACACACCCACACACACACCCACACCCCCACACACACACACTCACACGCACACACACTCACACACACCCACACACCCACACACACACCCACACCCCCACACACACACACTCACACGCACACACACTCACACACACACACACACACACACACACACACTCACACCCACACACACACTCTCACACACACACACACACCCACACACACGCACACATGCGCGCACACACACATGCACATACACACCCACATACACACCCACACCCACACTCAGACACACACACATACACATACACTCAGACACACTCAGACATACACACGCACCCACACGCACACCCTCATGCACACGCACACCCACACGCACACACACACTCACACAAACACACATACACACACATACACACTTACACCCACACCCACACACACACACTCACTCTCTCTCAGACAAACGCACATACATGCACACACACACATACACACATGCTCACACACTCACACACACACACACACACACACACACACTCTCTCTCTCAGACAAACGCACATACATGCACACACACACACACACACACACACACACACACACTCTCTCTCTCAGACAAACGCACATACATGCACACACACACACACACACACACACACACACACACACACACACACAATTGGTTAAAGGCCTGAGGAATGGCTGCAGGTGGGATTCCTGCGCCTCACTTCGATGGAAGTTCCAGCTCAGTGAATTGCCAGCTAATCTGATTGGCAGCCCGGTGATCGCCAGCAGCTCCACTGGCAGTGGTGGGCACCGCTGGGACTGTGCACAGTCATCATTCCTTGGTCGTGCACTGATCCCTGGTAATGGTGGCAGGGCTGGGAGTTGTGGCCCATGGCCAGCGGGGAGGAGGGTGAGAGTTGTGTTAGCACTTCAAGGCAGGCAAGGAGAACACGTGCAGACCTGGGGGCATATTGTTGGGAGGTGGGGGTGGTGGGAAAGGTGGTGGGAAGAGGTGTACCAATCCCAAAGGTGTACCAGTAATGGACGCCTTTCCCAACCTGGGCTGATGGGAGGCAGCTTTTATCGGGCCTCTGTAAATCCAAGGATGTGTTGAATGCCCTAGACCCTCTGGTGTAAATTTGCTGAGAGGTTCTGGCCCGGAACTTTACTCACATACTGGCTTGCAACAAGTGGGGAGGTGGTGGGCTTGGTGGGGGGTGGCGCATGAGAAACATGAGATGACGCCCAAAACAACGCTGACCCCGCTCACCGCCCCCACCCCAACCAATGCATGTGAGATTCCTGGTCAACCTGTGTAACGCCCAGGGTTAAGTGGGACTTACCTGGATGGGTACAGCACCCACGACACTCGAAGGGGTGGACACCAAAGTAGCCCCCTTGACTGACACCCCGGTGACCACTTTTGATGTCCAGTCCCAGTGCCCAGGCAGCAGTAGGCACCCTGCATTGGATGGTCTGCAGCAACTTGCCCATGGTTCCCTTTGGTAGCATCTTCTGATCTACCGTCCAAAAGAACAAGAGCACATTTGCACAAATTCAAGCAATTTCTGAGTCTCATACCATCCTGACCTGGACAGGCTCAGGAATAAATTCTGCCTAAGTTAGAAGGCTCCCCCCAAACCCCACCATGTTTGCCTGTGGGTGTGAGCCCAGGTCCCAACACCTGGAGTTTTGGACCAGGATGTGATCCCATGATCTTTCGTCTCAGAGGGTGGGGCGCCAGGAGCACAATTTCAAATTACATGGGACGGAGGGGCAGGGAGGTGGTAAGGGGGGCACAGTCCTGTTCCTTGTGACTACTCTGCCGACTGAGGAGACCGCAGAGGGTTCGCAAAGGAATGAGTGTAAGGTGACCCGCTGGAGACTGGAGACAAACTGCGCGATGGGAAAGGGGAAACCCAGCTAGGAGCAGATTGTAAGGGATGGAGAGGATTGGGTTCATCTGGGTCACACTGAGCTGAAGGACTGGGAGGAAAGCTTTCACCGGCCTGGTGGCACAGCGGTTAGCACTGCAGCCTCACAGCGCCAGGGAACCTGGGTTTGAGTCCAGCCCGGGTGACTGTCTGTGTGGAGTTTGCACATTCTCCCTGTGTCTGCCTGGGTTTCCTCCGGGTGCTCCGGTTTCCTCCCACAGTCCAAAGATGTGCAGGCTAGGGTGGATTGGCCATGCTAAATTGTCCATAGTATCCAGGGGTGTAATTGGATGCAGGATGACAAGGATGGGATGGATCTGGGTGGATGCTGTTTGGAGGGTCAGTGTATACCTGTTGGGCTGAATGGCCTGTTTCCACACGAGGAATTCTATGGTAATAAATGTACTCGGTGCATAAATGATATGAAAAGACATTAGTCCCTTTCCTGCCAGTTAAGTGAGGGGAAAGAAACTGGAGCTGGGATCCAGGGAGACACAAAACAATTTCTTCTGAGGGACAGAGCAGCTGAGCTCTTGGATTAACGTGAACTGATCAGAGAGAAAGGCGCTGTGAGTTTACATTGAATTTTGTTTGGAAGCAGTTGCTGGAGCAAGGTCTTGTGGTGCAGGAGGGCAGCATGCCTGCTTTTGAACCTGAAACTCAAATGCTTCAAGTCCCACTCCAGGATGCGAGATGTATTGAAAACAGAGCTAAGCTGTCCAGGTATCGAGTGGCATCAAGCTGGTGACCTGCTTTGCGTACAACTAGGAAGAGACGCATGCGTTGTGTGTGCTACTAGATGTGGGGGAGCCGCCAGCTCATAACGTCACTTAAGGTGGGAAATGAGGGAAGTAAGTTAGTTACCTGGATTCCAGAAGGGAGCGAACAAAGTTTCTTACAAGAGAATAGAAAGTGCACACAATTGGGAGGTAGTAGATCGAAATGGCAGCAAATTAGATAAGAGGCCGAAACTAGAAAGCAAGAATGATGGGCATGTGTGCAATAGAACTAATGGTCTGCTGGTTGCTGGGGCCAAGAACTCAAAAAGTTGGACATAGAGTCATAGAGCACGGAGATGGACCCTACGCTCCAACCTGTCCATGCTGACCAGATATCCTAAATTAACCCAGTCCCATTTGCCAGCATTTAGGCCAAATCCCTCCAAACCCTTCCTATTCACTTACCCACTCAGCCTTCACCACCTCCTCTGGCAGCTCATTCCATACACGCACCATCCTCTACATGAAAAAGTTGCCCTGAGATCCCTTCTAATTATTCCCCTCAGATCCTAAACCTACACCCTCTAGTTTTGGACTCATCTACTCTGAGGAAAAAGACCTTGTCTATCCATGCCCCTCATGATTTTATAAACCTCTAATTTTATAATCCCTCAGCCTCTGACGTTCCAGGGAAAATAGCCCCAGCCTGTTCAGCCTCTCCCTATCGCTCAAACCCTCCAATCCCGAAAACATCCTCTTACTCTTTTCTGCTCCCTTTCACATCTTTCCAATAGCAGGGAGGCCAGAACTGAACGCAGTTTTCCAAAAGTGGCCTAAACAAGGTCCTGAACTGTCCCAGCACAAACTCCTATGCTCAATGCACTGACCAATAAAAGCAAGCATGTACGTCTGAATTTGCAAATGGCACGACATGTCACAGTAAATTGTGCCGATGAGAGCAGCAATTTGTAGCGAGAAATTGATGGATAAAATGTGCAAGCAACAATGTTTATTCTGAGAGTGGGGCAAATGGTATTCGTGAGGTTCTCATTGCGGATTTATGAAAAGATAGAACAAAGTATTTTCTAAAGGGTGGGAATTGAGGAACTATGAAGACACCGTGCAATTGACAGCCTCCATGCAGAGATCTCAGTGAATGTGCCAAAAAAAAATTGTAAAGGCTGTGGAATGCCAGCCCTTTTGCATTAGTCACAAAGTCCTTCCTGTTTTGAACCCAAATGGTAAAAGGCCTTTATGTCACACACCAGGCTGCCTCATTTTGAATTCGGATTTCACTAAGGCATTTGTTATTTCTCTGAGGATTGGCCCTGGAATCTCCAGAAATAACACCGTAATCTCCAAGGCACTGCTGCGAGTCAATTTGAGAGAAAAAAATTCATTGGTGTTTGAAAAGAAATGCAAGCTTAATTTATTCATCTGAAAGCATTGGGGAAAAAGGCTATTGAGTTTGGAGTTCAAGTGATGAAAACTTAAAAACAGAACTGGTCTCCCTGCTGTAGGAAAATTGTAGTGAAACTTGAAAGGGTTCAGAAAGGATTTACAAGGATGTTGCCAGGTTTGGAGGGTTTGAGCTATAGGGAGAGGCTGAACAGGCTGGGGCTATTTTCCCAGAAGTGTTGGATGCTGAGGATGACCTCATAGAAGTTTATAAAATCATGAAGGACATGGACAGAGTAAATAGACCGGACTTTTCCCCAGGGTAGGGGCACCCAAAACTAGAGGGCATAAGTTTAAGGTGAGAGGGGAACGATTTAGAAGGGAGCCAAGGGCCAACATTTTCACACAGAGGGTGGTGAATGTATGGAATGAGCTGCCAGAGGAAGTGGTGGAGTCTGGTATAATTACAACATTTAAAAGGCACCTGCATGGGTACATGAATGGAAGGGTTTGGAGGGATATGGGCCGAATGCTGGCAAATGAGACGAGATTAATTTAGAAAATCTGGTCAGCATGGACGAGTTGGACCAAAGAGTCTGTTTCCCTGCTGTATATTTCTGTGACTCTGTAACTGCGAGCGATAGGAATTCTCTTCTTCAAAAATTTGAATCTCTGAATGTATTTAAAGCAGAGGCTGATAGGTTCTTGATAAGTAAGCATGTACGTCTAAATTTGCAAATGGCACGACATGTCACAGTAAATTGTGCCGATGAGAGCAGCGATTTGTAGCGAGAAATTGACGGATAAAATGTGCAAGCAACAATGTTTATTCTGAGAGTGGGGCAAATGGTATTCGTGAGGTTCTCATTGCGGATTTATGAAAAGATAGAACAAAGTATTTTCTAAAGGGTGGGAATTGAGGAACTATGAAGACACCGCGCAATTGACAGCCTCCATGCAGAGATCTCAGTGAATGTGCCAAAAAAAATTGTAAAGGCCGTGGAAAGCCAGCCCTTTTGCATTAGTCACAAAGTCCTTCCTGTTTTGAAAGGTTGTTGGGGGCTAGGTAGTAATCAGATCAGCCAAGATCTTGTTGAATGGCAGAGCAGGCCCCAGGGACCGAGTGGTCTCCTCCTGCTCTTCATTCACCTGTACATTTGTAATTGTGAGGAATCCACTCGACCACCAGTGATCCACTCAGAGTTGGCAACCATTGGTCTTCCAGGTTCAATTTGTGGTGCCGTGTGGGCGCTGTCTAAATCAATGCTAATCCTTCCCAAATACAAGATTGCACCAGCGCTGTCTCTGAATAAACCGCTGATACCCCCCACCTCATGCCAAGCCCCCTCAGAGTGCTGTCAGGGAGTCCCAGAATCTTGCAGCACAGAAGGAGCCAGTTCGGTCCAGTGCTGCGGTGCCAGTTCTTCAAGTGAGCTGTCCAATTGGACACATTCCTACCTGTATTTTCTCCACAGCTCTGCACCATTGTGTTGTGCGTTACCAGTGTGATAAATGGGACAGACTTCAAACAGATCTAACAGCTCAAAACTACTGGGCAACCAACGCGGTGCTGTGGGCCTTCAGCAGCTGAATTGCATTCTGCCACTCTGTAAACTCATCTGCCCCCACTCTACCATTGCTGTGAAGAAAGGGGTTCAATGAAGAGTCCGAGAGAGGAGTAACACCAGGCAAACCTAAAGCTGAAGTCTCAACCTGGTAGAGCTACAGTACAGGAGGAGCTCATATAACGGTGCAAAGTGATTCCACAACCTACGGGAGTAGCATGCTGCCTCGGTGGTTAGCACTGCAGCCTCACAGTGCCAGGGACCTGGGTTCAATTCCACCCCTCGGGCACCTGTCTGTGCAGCACATTCTCCCCATTTCTGTGTGGGCTTCCTCCAGGTGCTCTGGTTTCCTCCCACAATCCAGGTTAGGCGGACTGGCCATGCTAAATTTCTCATAGTATCCAGGGATGTGATTGGCTCAGTGGATCAGCCACGGGAGGTAGAGGGTTGCAGGGAACTGGGTCTGGGTGTAATGCCCTTCAGAAGGTCGTTGTGGATTTGTTGGACCTAGTGGCCTATTTCCACATGACAGAAATTCTATGATCATATCTTAACTCTGCAATACCCACCCTCCCGTATCCAGTCATGAATGGTGATGGCCAATTAAACAACTCACAGGAAGAAGAAGATCCACAAATATTTCTATCCTCAAAGACCACAGCCGCCCAGTTCAACAGATCAAAAGTCAAACCTGAAGCATTTGCATCCACCTTTCGTCCAGAAGTGCTATGTGGATGATCCAACTCGGCCTTCTCTCGGGGGGTGCCTATAGACAACGCTCACCCGTGACTTCTTTCCCTTCCCATTCTTCCTTTCCACCTGAACCGATTCCAGGACATCAACACAATCCACAAGGCTAAGGTATTTGCTTGTATCTTCAGCCAGAAGTGCAGACTGGATGATCCATTTCAGGGTCCTCCTGAAGCCCCAGGCATCATTGATATCCATCTTCAGCCAACACGATTCGCTCCATGTCATTATCAAGAAATGATTGAAGGTACTGGATATGGCAAAGGGTATGGGCCCTGACAACATTACGGCAATAGTCCTGAGGACATACTGTAGGACTAGCCACATCACCATTTTAGCTGTTCCATATAGCTACAGCACTGGTATCCCTGGCAATGTGGAAAATTGTCCGACTCTGTTCTATCCAAGAAGTTTAACACTGTCCAGAATAGAGCAGCTGCTTCATTGGCATTCTATTCATAGCCTTCAAGCTTCCCCATTTTCATTAACTGTGCTGGGAGATGCGCAGTAGTGTAGCAGCACGGTGTCTCAGCGGTTAGCACTGCAGCCTCACAGCGCCAGGGACCCGGGTTCAATTCCAACCTCAGGCAACTGTCTGTGTGGAGTTTGCACATTCTCCCCGTGTCTGCGTGGGTTTTCTCCGGGTGCTCCGGTTTCCTCCCACAGTCCAAAGATGTGCAGCTAGGTGGATTGGCCATAGTGTTCAGGGATGTGTGGGTTATAGGGGGATGGGTCTGGGTGGGATGCTTCAAGGGGCAGGGTGGACTTGTTGGGCCAAAGGGCCTGTTTCCACACTGTAGGGAATCTAATCTACAAGTTGCACTGCAGTAACCCACCCGTGCTCCTTTGTCAGCACGCCCCAAACCCGCAGTCTAAGATGGATAAGGACAGCGCATACTTAGGAACCACTTGCAAACTCTGCTCCAAGCCACACACCTCCCTGGCTTGGAGCTGTATCGCTTTCCCATCATCGTCACTGGGTGGAAGCTTTTGAGCTGCCTTCCCAACAGCACTGTGGGTGTATCTCCCAAAGATGGCAGCAGTTCCACGAGGTCAGCTTCACCGAAGGTAATGAGGGACAGACCATCAATCCTGGCAGATCCGACAATTCCCGCATCCCGTGAATGAATTGAGAAGCAGGTCAGCCGCTATATGGCAGTTGTATTCAGATCACGTCCAAGTTAAATTTCCCCCTTGGTGACTCAGGGCAGATACCTGAAGTCGGAAGTACTTCACCATTTAGAATAGAATCCCTACAGTGTGAAAACAGGCCCTTCAGCCCAAAAAGTACACACTGGCCATCAGACCTTTCCCCCCCAAGCCCATCCCTGGGCACTACGGGCAGTTTAGCATGGCCAATCCACCTACCCTGCACATCTGTGGACTGTGGGAGGAAATCCGAGCACCCAGAAGAGACCCATGTAGACATGGGGAGAACATGCAAACTCCACACAGACAGTCGCCCGAGGGTGGAATCGAACCCAGGTCCCTGGCGCTGTGAGGCTGCAGTGCTAATCACTGAGCCACCGTGCATTGCAAATTGAAGCCTCCTCGACTTCCTAATCCCCAGCTGCCTGTCCCCGCCCATCCTTACCTCAATATTTTCAATCTGTATTTTTCTCCACTGAGATCTGTTGAGTCTTGAAGTGGACTGTTAACATAGCAAAACCTTTACAAACAGTTTCCATAGTGATAGTTGGAGGTTTGATATCTCCTTTAGCATTCAGTGCCAAAGCCTCAGTGCTCTGCTGTTGGTTTTTATCCTCTATGCTACATTTGTGCGCGTAGTGTGCACTCTGAAGCATTTGTGATCCATTTCTGTTCTGGAGTGAAGCGGCTTCTCAGGATCTCCCAGTTTGCTTCATTTCCACAAAAGTCAACTTTTGTGGTAAATCTGGAACACGAGCGAACACAGCAAATAACTTTTAACATGACATTCCGCATACAATTTGTCAGAATCCCAGAAGACCATTATATTTTACACAGTAACACTGCAATGTACAATTACTGTGATACCTTGGTCAAAAACAGCGCTCCCCATAGCACAACCCGAAACTTTTGCTTAGAGGTGTTCTTCGTCTTAGATGACCTTAAGATGTGAGGAGAGAAATAGTCCATTCACCCCATCAAGTCTGCTCCACCATTCAGTGAGATTGTAGATGACCCGATTATCGTCAAACCCACTTTCCTGCCTTGCCCATAACCCTTGAGTCTCGTGCTGATTTAAAATAAAATGTCACGGAACCAAACATCGTCAATGACCCAGCCTCGGCAGCTCACTGCGGTGAAGGATTTCACGGACGCACTACCCTCTGAGAGAAGGCATCCCTCTTCATCTCTGCCTTATGTATCTCAGTGAAAGTAGTGAATTTGGAAGCCCCCAAACCTAAACCCACAGTCCAGCATTTTCACAGAGATGGGAATTGTGTTGGAAGTGGAGGCAGCTATAATTTGGTTTGGAGGCCAATGCACTTGTTACATTACAAATGCCTTCGGCCAGATTGGATTTTCACTAATAGGGGTGTTCAAAACAGAACACTTGGTAGGAGTAGGTCTAACCTTTCCAAAGTCCTTTTGCCTGGTGACGTACTCTTTTCAGCACGGTCCCGGGATACCTTTGGCAGAATCAGGTGTGCTTAGCGAGGGACAAGCTGCCTCCTGGGTGTGGTCAAGCACCGTTTGACCCTATTAAAAGTCAACATGAATGTGCGTAAAAAGTAGTTCATCTCCAGTTCACTGGAGCTATCACACGAGGTACCCAGAGATGTGTCAGGTTTTCAGAGCATTTAAATATCCTTCCCTTTAAATATTTGAAAGTAGCCTGCAGTGTTTCCAAAAAAAGGGTCAGTGTTTTACTGTCCACTGTACACTGTCCATTCACAGAAGCCTGAGGACGGTCATTAGGGAGTTAATGCTACATGGCTCCCTTCACAACCTCTCATTATTACAGTGGCATTCCTGTCAGTCCATGGTTTGATAATCCAAGTGTTTCAGGAGGGACACGTGCTTGATCTTGTAAGGAATAAATGTTTGGTGGAAATTAAATGTAAGAGGATGGGTTTTTTTAATCAAATGTTTTAAAATGGTGGATTCCTCAAAAGACCCTTAGAACTTCAGTTCAGCACTGCTGAGGTGTGCCCATGGTGGGGTTTGAATTAGCATGGAGAATGTAAAGGCTGGATTTTTTTTACTGCAGCATAGTAGGTTGAGAGGTGACCTGATAGCGGTTTATAAAATAATGAGGAGTAAAGATAATGGCAGGTGTCCTTTCCCTAGAGTGGGCCATTTCAAGATTAGGGGGCACATTTTTAAGGCGCAATTCTTGAGGGGAAATTCTTTTACACAGAGAGTGGTTCGTGTGTGAACATAGAACATAGAACATTACAGAACAGTACAGGCCCTTCGGCCCACGATGTTGTGCCAAACCTTTACCCTAAACATAAGGCCTATCTAACCTCCACCCCTACCTTATACTGTCATCCATGTGCCTACCTAATAGCTCCTTAAATGCCCCTAATGAGGCCGACTCCACTACCCTCTCCGGCAATACATTCCACGCCCCAGCACTCTCTGAGCAAAGACCCTACCTCTGACATCTCCCCTATATCTACCTCCACTCACTTTAAAACTGTGCCCCCTTGTAATAGCTACCTCCACCCTAGGAAAAAGTCTCTGTCTGCCCACTCCATCTATACCTCTGATCATTTTGCACACCTCTATGAAGTCAATCTTTTTGTACACCTCTATCAAGTGTGGAATGAACTTCCAGAGGAAGTGATGGGTGAGGGTGCAGGTACAATGTTTAAAAGATATTAGGATAAGTACATGAATAAAAAATATTTGGAGGGATACTAACCAAGCACAGGCAGGTGGGACTAGTTACATTTGGGGTTATGGGCAGCATGGACTGGTTGGGCCGAAGGGCCTGATTCTGTGCTGTATGACTCTATGACTATCACCGAAACAGGACTGGACACGTGGGGTTCTATTTCTAGGGTTACGGTGTCAACCGCCGAGCTGCGTCTGTGTGGTAAATGGACAGCGTTGAGGATATTCTGAAATAGGTGTGTATTCTGCGAGCTGCACTTGATGGAGCATCAGGACAGGAGCAGGCTATTCAGCACCTCGACCCATTCAATCACTCGCTCAGAATGTAGTGTGACTGGATTTTCAGAAGGGCAGCATTTCCTGCCCATTGTCGTTGAACTGATTGGCTTGCTTGATCATTTCAGAGGGACGTGTCACCCACACATTGTTGTCGCTTGTAGGCCAGACCAGATAAGGGGGAAGATTTGTCGGTCTAAAGAATGTTAGTGAACAAGATGGATCTTTTAATCATTGCTGTAACTGGCTATCCCCACAGGTAGAGATTTGAACCCCTGCCTGCAGACCATTAGCCTTTGCCTGCTGGATTACCAGCCCAGTGACATCACCACTATCTCCCCATCTTGTCATTCCACAGTGCATGTGTTAGCATGCATTAAGGATCGTTTGGCAGAAGACTGAGGGTCGGAATAAAATGGTCATTCTGGGGACAGCAGGGGTGCTACAAGAATCATTTCTTGGCCGTGGAGGTCTTGTGGTGCAGTAGTAGAGTCCCTACCTCTGGGTTACGAGCTCCAGGCTCAGGTTCCCCCCCCCACCCCCCAAGACTGGTTGACATGTTTGTGGTGCAGTTTAACAGGCCGATCTGCCTCCATGCCTTTTCTCCACCACTCCCCAAAGTCGAAGAAAATAGCACGCATGAGACTGTTCAGTTGGGCATCGGCGATCAATGACTCAGATGAAGGGGATTGCTATGGAGCAGAAGATACAGCGCTCAATGACACATTTAGCAGTGAGGACAATACCAAGCGATGTAGAGTGGCTCTGGGATAAGAAGGTGGCAGGTAGATTACAGTACAAGGAATGCACTTCGGCTGGAGACAAAGAATCACTTTCAGAAGGTGAGCAATGAGAGTGGAATGCAGAGGGATTTTGCAGTGCCCTTGTCAACGAATCAGAGGAAGTCAGCAAGTACAACCAACAGGCAAATGATCCTTCATTCCAAGGTGCAGGAACGATGGTTCAAAAATAAGGAGGTCTTGCCACCATTGTATGCAGTACAGCGTCTCTCTCCCACTGCCTTAAATGGGGTCCCAGGGGATGAGAGGGGTTTCCTTTGAGGGAACATGGAGGAGAATAGCCCCTCCACCCCCTTTTTTGGTGGTGTTTAGAAGAACGAAGTGCAATTTTATTGAAACTTTAAAAATTCTTAAAGGACTCGGCAGTTTCGATGCTGTTAGGTTGTCTTCCCCCATTTGGAGGGTCTAGACTATAGTCTCAGGATAAGGGCCCTGCCATTTAGGATTGAGATGAGGAGAGACCTCTTGACTCCAGGAATTGTGAACCATTGGCTGTGGACGATCAGTCGCTGGGTATTTTTAAGACATAGAGATAGATACATCAATAGATCTTAAATCTAAAGGAATCAGGGAATATGGGTGCCGCAATGAGATTTAAATCTGTCATCCCAGAGTTTTGGCCAGACCTGTCTTTAATCTATGACCTCTATGACAGCAGAATGACTGAGGGCTTCTGTTGGAGGGATAGGGAGTAGGTGGCAATCTGATTAAACTGGATTTGTGAGAGAGGGCGGTCTGCATGGAGATTATAGGCCATTAGGACTGGGAACAGGTTAAGTGAGAGGTGAGTGGGTTTGGGAATAGTTTAAGATTGGAGGCCACACGGTTCAGAGGTAAAAATGAACAGGTTAAGGTGGGAGACCATGTAGGTCAGAGGTTACAGGTGAATAGGATAGGAAGAGGTTAAGATGAGAGATTGTGTGAGTGAGAGGTGAGCGAGACTGGGAAGAGGTGAAGGTGGGGTGGGGTGGTATGTGGGTCAGAGGCGAAATGTAGACAGGCCGGGAAGTGATTAAACTGGGAGGCCATGTGGGTCAGAGGTGAGAGGTGAGTGGACGAAGCAGCTGGCAGCTTTTGGGAGACTCGGACCTGATCACGAACGGGGGAAGCTGAGGCACCCCAAAGCGAAAGCGCAACCGATGTCGAGCCATAGGAGCATGAACACCAGGAGCATGAGATTTCCAAGAGAGGCTGAACGTTGGGAGGGAGGCTGGCCTCCAGGGCGAAGCCTGCTCTGAGCCATTCTCACCAGGGTGCGGAGCGACCCTTCAATGTAGAGACGGCACGCTGTCATCTGAAGGGGCCACCAGGCTGGCTGCTGGTCGGGGACATGGGCGTGATGTGGGGTAGCGGGCTTCGGGGATAGAGGTTAGGGGAAGGTGGTGTGAGTGTTACACGCTTGCTGTGACCCCGCCCCCCCCCCCTCCGAGGAGCTGACGGATGCGAGCAGATACAAGGCGCGGGTATTAATTCTCAGATCCTGTGGGTTGGCTGACGGCTGTGCCAATGACGCGGAAACAGCTCGTTCATCAAGCGGCCTCCCGGGAACTCGCTGACTGACTTTAATGGATTCCTCTCTGCTTCCCGTCGGAATGCCGCCTTTCTTTTAACCCTTCTCTCCCAGCCAGGGGTTTTGTCCCCGCTGTGGGCAGGTCCCCATGTCAGAAAAGGCAGATTATCTGAGGGGGCGGTCAGTGGGGTGGGATGCCAAACAGGGGTCGGAAGTGGTGAATTGCTTTGGTCTGCAGATAAGGCGAACGTCCTTAGCGATTTCAACAATTTTTAAAAATATTCATCCACGGGACGACGCGGTCAATACAGGTTGGGCCAGCCTGTCCCTAATTGGGAATGGGAATTTGAAGGTCAACCAAACTGGTGTGGGGCCGGTGTAGATCAGACCAGGCAAAGGATAGCAATTTCTGGCTCAAAAGGACATTGGTGAACCAAACGTTTCTCCTTTTTTTTGGCCAACAATTGTCACAAATTAATTATTTTTTTTTATTTTGCGTTCACATTCCACCATCCGCAGTGGCGTGGTTCGAACCAAGGTCCCCAGAACATTAGCTGGCTGTCTAGACTAAAAGTCTAGCGATAATGCCAGGCCCATGGCTCTCCTTCATTCGGAGATGGTGAGAGGGACATGTTAATGGTGGCTCTCCAAATCACCAGGGGATCCTAACAGAATAAGTGAAAAGAAACTGTTTTCACAGCTGGAAGAATCGATAGTGCAGGTTC
The DNA here is from genome assembly GCF_030684315.1 of Stegostoma tigrinum. Lineage (NCBI taxonomy): Eukaryota > Metazoa > Chordata > Chondrichthyes > Orectolobiformes > Stegostomatidae > Stegostoma > Stegostoma tigrinum. The sequence continues at coordinate 13,594,400 of NC_081387.1, read as the reverse complement.
AAGAAGATTGGCTGAAAAGTGTAGCTGGGATGAAGTCAGGGTGGGGCATGGGGCAGTTTATTTCTGACACGGCAAGCTATTAGAATGCTTTGCTTGAAGGACATTGGCAGCAGGCTCAGTGGCACCTTCCGAAAGGGAATTGAACAAAGGCCGCAGGGATAGGGCAGAAGACGGGCCGTGCAGCTGATTGGACAGCTTTTCCAAAGTGAAAATAAACTAGGCTCCTCCTGTGCCTTCTGGATTAGAGGTTGCGGGATCAGTGGATGGATGCAGATTTCTTCTATACGCTCGCAAAGGAGAGAGACCGGCCTTTAAACAGATCCCCGTCCCGTCCTCCAAATGTACTAACGTGCGATGCAGACAACAGTGAGCAATTTTGGTGTATTTGGTGCACGGCAAGATCCCACAAGGCAGTAAAGAACCGGGGAACTCTCTTCCCCCAAACTCTTCTTTGAAAATGTCCGTTCTTTTATTTTGAGATTTGCATTTAGGTTTTATTGTCATGTGCTCGGGAGTCCGGGCGCACAAGGGTAGACAATGTCGTCACCCTCGGTGCCACCTTTGGTACAAAAATACCCGAGTGCAAAATCTTAGCCACAGAAGCAGGAAAGCAAAGATACCAGTCCACTCGAGTAGGGTAACTCTGCCTGTTCCCCTGGATGACACCTCTGATGGTGTAGCACTCCTCGGTACCGAATCTATTTTCATGCCCTCAAACCCCTGAGCCTGTACCTTTTCTGATTCAGACGTGTGAGAACCACCCACTGGGCCACGACTGACCAAAACCGTCTGTCGGCCGCTTGACAATTGCGCCAACTCACGCCGCACTCACCCGCTTGTGCCGGAATCTGTAAATTCCTCGGCTTTAGCAATTCTTTGTTACACACCAGTTAAGCTCTAGGGAGCCTGGACTGGGCTGCCTCCCTCCCTGACCTCTCTCTGATGAAGGGTCTAGGCCCGAAACATCAGCTTTTGTGCTCCTGAGATGCTGCTTGGCCTGCTGTGTTCATCCAGCCTCACATTTTATTATCTTGGAATTCTCCAGCATCTGCAGTTCCCATTATCTCTCCCTCCCTGACCGATCGGTTTTGCTTGTGGTTTTATCTTTTTGCAGTGTGACCCGGGGAAATCCACCAAGTATCTGTACGAGCTGCTCTACAACGAGCCCATGAAGATTGTCCTCATGCCTGGGTGCAGTGGTGTCTCAACTCTAGTGGCTGAGGCAGCCCGGATGTGGAATCTGATTGTGGTGAGTAACGTAGCTCAGATGTCAATGAGGTCCTTTCTATCCATGTCTCTCTCTTTGCGTCTCTGCTCACTCGCTACCCGTCTTCTCTCCCCGTGTTTTTCTATCAGTCCATCCAATTCACACTTGCTCCACCTCCATTTGCCCACGCCTCTTTCATTATCCCCGTCTGTTCCTGTCTGATTCTGGCTGTCTTTGTCCAACTCTCTCTCCTCGTGCCTTCATCTGCTGTTCCCAATTCTCTCTTGGCTTTCACTGTCTCCTACCCCTATCCCTCTGACCGCATCTCTCTCTCTGTCACTGTCTCACTTCCTCTCCCTTGCTGTGTCTCTTCCCCCTCTCTCTGTAGTCTGTCCCAATCCCGCTGCTTTATCTGTTCCTCTTCCACCTGACCATCTCTCTTTCTCTCTCTCTCTCTTTCTGTTTACTCCCGTCCATGTTTCTCTGTGCCCTAATCCCTCTCTCCGATCTCTGAGAGGATGGTTGGCAGTGAGATGATTAGCTGTCTCCTTTGTGTCTGATATCAGATTTGCACACTGCCTGATAACAGGTCAGAATGAATCACAAGTCCGTGCTCTTATCTAGCCTTCCCTGGCTGCGTGAACAGACAGCCAGCCCACTCTGGATTAGCTAAACCTGACAAAGGCAGCTCGCAGCTACAGAACTGGGTCGTTTCATCGAATCCCTGCAGTATGGAAGCAGGCCCACTGCATCCAAACTGACCCCGTGAAGGACATCCCACCAGACCCATCCTATCACTGTAAGCCTGCATTCCCCATGAGTGGCCCACCTAGCCTGCACGCCCCTGGACACTACGGGCCATTTGGCACGGCCAATCCATCCTAACCCGCGCATCTTTGGACTGTGGGAGGAAACCGGAGCACCCGGAGGAAACCCACGCAGACACAGGGAGGATGTGCAAACTCCGCACAGACAGCTGCCCGAGGCTGGAACTGAACCCCAGGTCCTTGTCACTGCGAGGCAGCAATGCCAGCCACCGTGCCCACTTTTGTCAGCCACCCGGGTACAGGTAATTGACCTGCTATCACCGTGAGGACTCTGCACTGTTCACTCCAGTATTTCTCAGGACGTGAACAAGGGACAAGTCCGAAGCAGTGTCTGAATGAGTGGACAGCCTTTGGTAAAGGAGGGGGAGCTCACGTCGCAGGGTGGGTGATGTTTTTATTTGATTTATTTATTGCCATGTGTATCGTGTTACAAAAGGCAGGTGAGAAGTGTTGCGTCGTGTTGCCAACCGCCCCGCCCCCGGGGCCATCTCAAACCACAGAAAAATAAACCAAAACGTAGAGCATAAAGGCAGAGAAACGAAGAAATAGTGTCCAACTGTACAATCCTTCTTGTTGAGTGTTCTGTCACGGCCCTCGGGCCTGGTGGTCCCCACAGCCATTGGCACTGTTTGGCACCAGAGACAGTAGGAACTGCCGATGCTGGAGTTAGATATAACGCACCGTGGAGCTGGAGGGACACAGCAGGCCAGGCAGCGCCAGGAAAGTTGACGTAATAGAAACCAAGAGAACTGCGGATGCTGTAAATCAGGGACTAACACAGAAGTTGCTGGAAAAGCTCAGCAGGTCTGGCAGCGGCTGTGAAGGAGAAAGCAGAGTTAACTTTTCGGGTCCAGTGACCCTTCCTCAGAATGGGCTCAGGGGTCTTCAACTGTCCTGTTCCTCCAGATCCGCCCTGCGTTTCCTCGTCAGCACCATCTTTTCTCCACCAACGCCCTCGCCTCGTCTCAGTCCTCGCTGGGTCTCGCCAGTGGCGCTGGGTACAAAACCCGAGTGGAACGCCACCATGCGCCCACCCTGCTGGGTTCTTGTCTTGGGCCCAAACCCAATTCCAACACCTCTGTGAATCTGCGCCGGATGCAGATGCTGCTGGGAACACATGCAGCCCCTGGGTCCACAACTGCTGGGCCTACTCACCAATGCAGTGACCGGGATCCTCACTGACCTCCGGTGTTTGAGCACATGTTGCAGACACAGGGTCCCATGTTATCACCACTGAAGGTTCCTGTCCTCATGAGATTGGTATTTGGGCACTAAAGCCAGAGACTAGATTTTTGTTTAATCTGAGGACCCATCATCAGCTCAGCAAGCACCCTGCCAACCCCCCCAACCCTCCCCTCCAATCACCCTGCACTCGCTCGTTCCTGGTTAAACACCGTGCCTATTTTGAAATTCCCATTGTCGTCATTGTCTTCGAATCCCTCTGTGGCTTCATCCCACTCCCTCACTGTGTAAACCCACCAACCCACTGCAATACCCGGCCTCCCTGTGCCCAGCCCGCATTTTAACAGCGCCCGCCACACTTCCAGTTGCCCACAGTACCCCTCTTGACGCCATCCTCCCTGCCCCACCCCACCAGCCTTGCCTTCCTTCTTGAGTCAAACCGACACACCTCCCGGCACAAAGTTTTGATCATCTCCTGACGTATTTCGATTGGCCTGATTGTGCTCCCGTGTGGGGGTTGCAGGGTGTGCTACAACATTAACGGCGCTGTACAAATGCAAGTTGGCTTGGTTGAGTTGGACGGCCGGTTTGCAATGCAGTGTGAAACCAATAGTTTAGGTTCAGTTTCCCCATCCCCTCATGTTACCGTGAAGGTCCCACCTTTTCTCAACCTCGCTCCCTCTGTCCCCCTCTCCTGAAGTGCAGTGACCTTCAGGTTAAACCTCGACCAGTCGTCTCTCTTTCTCTCTCATCCTCTGTTCATTCATGGGATGAGGGACATCGCTGGCTAGGGCAGCATTTAATGTCCATCCCTAGTTTCCCCCAGAGGGTAGTTCAGAGTCAGTCATGTTGCTGAGGGTCTGGAGTCACATGTAGGCCAGACCAGGTAAGGATGGCAGTTTCCTTCTCTAAAGGATATTCACGGACCAGATGGGTTTTTCCCCCAACAATTCACGGCCATCATCAAATTGTTTATTCCGGACACTTAGTGAATTCAAATTCCACCATCTGCTGTGGCAGGATTTGAACCCGGGTCCCCAGAACACTACCTGGGTCCCCGGATTCGCAGTCCAGTAATAATACCACTAGGTCATCGCCTTCCCTACCCATGAGAGAGAGAACAGCTGTACGGTCCTCTAAGACTATGTTGACTTTAAACACAAAGCGCTGTTGTTGTCGACCCTGCAGGTTGAAGTTTTTTTTTAAAAAAGGTGACCTATTCTAGCGACGTGATCAATAAACACAAGATCCCTTGATTAAAAATAAAGGGCAAGTGTTTCTGCCTTTAATGGAAAATGACTCTTCCATTAATCTGAGCTGAGAAACACACACACACACACACACACACACACACGTACAGATAATGTAACCAGTTGTAAGTGAGTGCAGATTGACCCTTGACCCTGTTGTCAAAATTGTGATGGAAGTCTCCGCTGGGATTTGTAACAGGATAAACTTCTCTCCTCTGTGCAACCTTGCTGCTAGTTGTAATTAAAATCCATGTCTCTCACACCCGGCTGTCAGAGGTGAATCGGTGATTTGTTTCCTGTTTAATGCCTCCATGCCCTTTTGGCTGGAGCTCCTGGAGGAAACCCACGGAGAGAACGTGCGAACTCCACACAGACAGTCGCCCGAGGGTGGAATCGAACCCGGGACCCAGGCACTGGGAGGCAGCAGTGCCACCCCAGTGAATCAGATGGGTTTTGTGAAAACAGACAACGGTTTCGTGATTGCCAGCTTGCCTCGATTCCCAGATTTTTAATGAACGGAAACTTTCCCAGCATCTGGATTCCAACCCATGACAGCTGAACATTGGCCTGGCGTTGCAAGTTACCTATACAAATATTGTTACTGCTAACCCGTCTCCACTGCACGCAACAGGCCAGACACATGAGATCAAACCCCTTGGAAGGTGCAAGGTTAATGGGAGCTACATCAATTGGGAGAGGGAGAGACATGGGGGATTCAAGGAGAATAAATACATTAAGATCAGGATGTTACTTGACTGTGAGCCACAGTACGTCAGTGAGGATGGCTCGATAGGGCAATAGGATTTGGTACAAGTTAAGACGCACGAGCAGATCGTCTCCTGGGGGTAGAATCTAGGAGACTGGTGAGCAGGGAGAATCGGCAAATTTAGAGGTTTGCAAATGTGCGAATGAGGAATCGGCCCTTCGCTGTGGGAGGCTTCACCAAGCAGGATCAACCCTGAATCACAGTGCTACTGAGCAAGATTGACACTGGATCACAGCTTCACTGAGCAGGATCAACACTAGATCACAGCTTCACCGGCAAGATCAGCACTGGATCACAGCTTCACTGAGCAGAGTGACCACCACTGGATCACAGCTTCACCGAGCAGGATCAACACTGGATCACAGCTTCTCCGGGCAGGATCAACACCGGATCACAGCTTCACCGGGCAGGATCAACACAAGATCACAGCTTCACTGGCAAGATCAGCACTGGATCACAGCTTCACTGAGCAGGGTGACCACCACTGGATCACAGCTTCACTAGGCAGATCAACACTAGATCACAGCTTCACTGAGCAGGATCAGCACTGGATCACAGCTTCACTGAGCAGGGTGACCACCACTGGATCACAGCTTCACTAGGCAGATCAACACTAGATCACAGCTTCACTGAGCAGGATCAGCACTGGATCACAGCTTCACTGAGCAGGGTGACCACCACTGGATCACAACTTCACCAGGCAGGATCAACACTAGATCACAGCTTCACCGAGCAGGATCAGCACTGGATCACAGCTTCACTGAGCAGGGTGACCACCACTGGATCACAGCTTCACCGGGCAGGATCAACACTAGATCACAGCTTCACCGAGCAGGATCAGCACTGGATCACAGCTTCACCGAGCAGGATCAGCACTGGATCACAGCTTCACTGAGCAGGGTGACCACCACTGGATCACAGCTTCACCGGGCAGGATCAACACTAGATCACAGCTTCACCGAGCAGGATCAGCACTGGATCACAGCTTCACTGAGCAGGATCAGCACTGGATCACAGCTTCACTGAGCAGGATCAGCACTGGATCACAGCTTCACTGAGCAGGGTGACCACCACTGGATGACAGCTTCACCGGTGTTTATGGAACCCAGCTGTGATGAGATTTGGAGGCGGAGAGGGTGTTCCAGGGAAGGACAGGCCTGTATAGATATGGCCATCTTTGTACCTGAGCCCGTGACGTTGGGCAGGGAGGAAGTGTAACTGAGAGCTGCAGGGTTAAAGAGGCTGATATCAAGTTTTCAGCTCTTCACATGGTGCGATTCCACACTCCCGAGTCTGTCTGTTGAAGCCCCCGTCACGGGTAACTCCGTTGGCATTTCTGGGGGTGGGGTGAGGGTTTGGGGGGGCACAGAGGGCGCGGGTTGCGGTTCTGTCAGTGGCTGTTTGAAAGTCTGGGCCTACCAGCCAAAATGGCCGACTCACTGGCCCTTGGATGCTGGCACGCTGCCCGGTCATTGCTCAAGAGAGAGCCGAACTGGCAGAATGTAACAAGGAGCCCCAGCAGGAGGTGGTGAGTGAGGGCCTGGAGGGGGTTGGGGAGGGTTGTGGTTGTTACAAGAGCAATGTTCGTCTCTCGGTAGGGAACGTTGACTTTCTGCTCCCTAACCCCCACCCCCCCAACCAACGCTGACCTGCTCCTACTTCCCCACGCTGCCCACCCCCCAACCCAGTTGCCTCATCTTTGATCATTTGCCCGGTTTCCCAAATGGTTCATAAGAGATCGAGCACTGTGAGTGGAGCTGTCTCCGTGGCCCTGTGGAGCCCGACACAGAAATGCGACGATAGAGGGTAGGGTGCGTTAGCCCTTCAGCAGCAGGAGGTTGAGTGAACAGTGCTGGCCTGGAGCTGCGAGCTAGCCACAGTGCACAGGTAGCCCCCTCCCACCCTTGCCCATATGTCACTACTTCACAATGGCAGTGAGAAATTGACCTGCTGGGGGAGGGGAGTCACATCAGCTGGCCCATCGCATGCCCCCTCTCTCTCCACTCTGCCTCATCCCAAACTCCCCACCTGCCACCCCTATCCTCCAGAGCCAGGATGGAAAAAGCCAGGTGATTGTCTCCCAGCTGAAGGGGGTGAAATGGGTCAAGTCCGGGACAGGAGACTGCAACCCGGGTCATCATCACAGTACGGGAACCTGGGTTTGAGGGACAGAGAGTTCCAGCAGCTGAGGGGGTTGTTGGGGGTTTAGGGGAGGACAGAGAGAGTGAGGATAAGCGGAGAGGAGGGCACAAAGAGAGGGGGGTTCAGTGAGAGGGCAGAGAGTGTGGGGGTAAAAAGAGAGCGGGCAGGGGCAGAGACAGTGAGAGGGCAGAGAGAAAATAAGAGAGGACAGAGAATGTGAGTGTAAACACAGAGGGGGCAGACAGAGAGAGGGTGGGAGTTGGTAGGGCAGGGAGAGGGCAGAGAGAGGAACAGAGAGTATGGGAGCAATAGAGTGAAGAGAGAGAGGTGCAGGGAGAGACAAGCAGACAGAGGGAAAAGGCAGAAAGGCATGTGGAAGGACAAAGCCAGGGGGTGGGTTGGTGTGGGGTGGGGTGTGAGATGGAAAGAGAGACAGAGCACCACAAAGACAAGGGGGGTGCCGGTAGTGAAAGGGAGTACGCAGAAAAGGAATGAGAGAGAAAGAAAATGTATGTGTGTGAGAGAGAGAGAGAGAGGGGCTGTCTCATTGGCTGTGGCCAGCTGTCTCGCTGGTTGAAGTCAGGCCTTGGCTGGAATAAAATGAAAGTCCTTTGAGCCCATTAGGGGTCACTGTGCTCAATGGCTATTGTCCAGTTTGAACACGGGAGCCCATTTCCTTCAAACTCTTCCATCCAGCATTGCTAGGTGACCCTGGGCAGCGATTCAAGCCTTGTGATGGCGATCCACTGAGGGGAGGCTGGGAATGACTCCAATTGCGAGAATGAGGTCCTGGTCAACTGCAGAGGTGGTAAACCGAGTGAAATTACCCTCCTGCCTACTCACAGTGCGCTCTTCCCTGGGCCTGGGCCAACAAGAACGCCCTGCATTTACTTAGCATCTTTCAAGGCAGCGAAATCCCACAAGGTCTTCTGCAGGGCCAATCGCCAAACAATGTTTGATGCTGGACCGCACCCCCCAACAAAAAAGGATTGTGAGATAGGTGACTGAAAGCTTGACCAGAGAGAGCACTTATCAATAGACATGAGAACATAGCTCAGAGCTAGGAGGCTGAAGGCATGACTAATAGCAGTGAAGGGATTGAAATAAGGGATTTCAGAATGAAATCAGCATCAGAGAAGCATGGGTGTCTCAAAGGGATGTGGAACTAGAGGGATTTCAGAGTCTGGGAGGGGGGGAGCGAGGGTGCGAGGCCATGGACGGATTTGCAAATAGAATGCGAATATTCAATCTTGGGATATTGCCAGACCGGGAACCAGCATAGGCCACGGGGTGGGGGCTATGATTGAGTGAATGGGATTTGGCACCAGCTACAAACATCTGAATGGGCAAATTAGGATCAAGAGTTGGCCGTTCTGTACCTTCTGACTGTATTGCAGATTGAGAAGATCAAGGCTGATCTGATACTGTCCTCAACCTCACTTTCCTCCAACACCCCATATACCATTTTTGTAGTGACTGGAACGATCTCAGCTAGGTACATCTCATAGCAAATACAAGTTCCCTGTTTGCCGCTGTCACCTTGGTCCTATCAGGGAGCCCTGGCTGACAGAGATAAACAGGAAGTGTCAGGAGTCCTGCTCACTCGAGGAGCCCCCTCTGTGCTGGGTGGGTAAATGCACACAAATATAGGGTGACTAGGTGATGGGATACCGGGTTCTGTTGGAGTTATTTCACCTTTAAACCCCTCTGCTGGTCCAGAAACAACTGACCCTGCCTTAAAAGTATTCTCTGGGAGAAAGAGTTCCATGTGCCGGTACTCCCGAGAGGGAAAGCTTTTCCTTATTTAGTCTTGTTTTGTAACTACGTCTCCTAGTTATAGGGAGGTATTGGATAGGCTGGGATGTTATTTGCCTGGAACGTAGGGGGGGGTGGTGCTGAGGGGTAGCTTTATGGAGGCACATAAAATCATGAGGGGCATAGATAAGGTCGAAAGCAAAGGTCTTTGCCCTAGAGTCTGGGACGGGGTAGAGAGTTCAAAACTAGAGGGCATAATTTTAAAGATGAGAGGAGAAAGATTTAAAAGGGGCCCGAGGGGCAATGTTTTCACACAGAAGGGGGTTTGTGTGTGGAATGTGCTTCCAGAGGAAGTGGTGGATGCAGGGACAGTCACAACATTTCAAAGACATTTGGACAGGTACCTGGATAGGAAAGGTCGAGAGGGATGGGCAGGGGGGTGCCAAGCATCGCCAAGCAAGTGGGGCTAGTTAGGTTCTGGAAACACGGATGGGTTGGACCGAAGGTTCCATTTCTGTGCTGCATGACTCTAGTGTAGGTTGGCACTTGTAGACGCTCAGCCCGAGGGGCCCTCCCGTCTGCCACAGCCCGTGACCGCCTGCTCTGCTTCTCTTCATCCCCCCAACCCCCACAGCTCTCGTATGGATCCAGCTCCCCGGCTCTCTCCAACCGCCAACGCTTCCCCACCTTCTTCCGGACTCACCCGTCCGCCACCCTCCACAACCCCACCCGGGTCAAGCTCTTCAAGAGGTGGGGTTGGACGAAGATTGCCACCATCCAGCAGACGACGGAAGTCTTCACCTCGGTAAGGCCACCACCCCTCCCAAGGGAGCTCCATGACCCGCACTCAGGGCATCAAAAGAAAAAATTGGCCCATCTGTCCAGCGGGCCAAACACGAGTGTAGACCAGCATCAAACCAGGAGAGGGCAGGGGTGGAGGAGAGCGTGGGAGGGTGGTGGTTTGTTTTAAATTCAGTGTCTTGAGTGTGGACAAGGCCATTGAGATGGCAGCGAGAGACTGTGGTGAATCACTCGCCTCCTGGCTCCCCACACCCTGCCCACCATCTCCTTTCTTCCCATTCATTTGGGGAATGTGAGTGTCACTGTCTGGGCCCGGCATTTATTACCCGCCCCTAGTCACCCTTGAGAAAGTTGTGATGGTCAACTGCCTTCTTGCAGTCCTTTTGATGTAAGCATGTCCTCAGCGTCATTGGGGAGGGAGTTCCAGGATTTTGACCCAGCGACCCTGGAGGGACGATGATATATTTCCAAGACAGGATGGTGGCGTTCCCCATGTATCTGCTGCCCTTGTCCCTCTCGATGGCGACTAACTCACCTCCCGACTCCTTAGAGCCTGGCCACCTCCTACAAGTCGGGGAGTGGGATGGAATACTCCTGACTTCCCTGGCTGAGCGCAAATGTAACAACACTCAAGAATTTTGACACCATCCAGGACTAAGTCACCTGCTCGATTGACATCCACCGCCCTCAGTACCTTGCCACCTGGGGACATTGGCAGCCTTGTGTACCATCTGCAAGATGCACCGCTGTAAGAAACAAAACCTTCTCAGGCTGGCATCTTCCAAACCCGTGACCTGTACCATCTCGAAGGACAAGGGCAGCAGATCCATGGGGGAGCGCCACAATCTGCAAGTTCTTCTCCAAGCCATTGGCCATCCTGACTCGGAAAAATATTGTTGTTCCTTCACTGACTGGGGGTCTAATTCATCAAACAAATTTGACTTTGTCAAATTCATCAAACAAATTTGAATTCATCAAACTCATCAAACAAATTTGAATTCATCAAATTCATCAAACAAATTTGAATTCATCAAATTCATCAAACAAATTTGAATTCGGAAAATTCATCATACAGACTGTGGTAAAACGAAAAGACCCAGCTTCTCCAGGACAGTTGGGTATGGGCAGTAAATACCAGTGCAGTCATGCAATGCCCACAAGCTGTGAAGGAATAAGGGAAGGAAATCCTTGCTGAGATTATTTACAGTAGTATTGGGACACCCCTGCTGCACCATACAGCAAATGTTCCAGCCCAGTTGTATTGAAACCACTTTGCTAAGTTGCAAACTGTACCCTCTCCATACATGGAGGCTTCTCTCTCGACCTCTCTCTCTCTTCAGCAATTCCACCAGGCCGAGAAAGACATCCTTTTGTCTTCCTTCTCAGTTTGTGAGCATCCCATATTCCAAAAGCCCTCCTCTTCCTGTGAGTATCGTTCTCAACCTGGGTCCCCACTTTTCCGAAAAGTTGTGGGAGACCTTGAGAGAGGTGCAGAAGGGATTTACCAGGATGGGGATGCAGGATTTTAGCTCCAAGGTTAGTTTTGGAGAAGCTGGGATGGTTCTCCTTGGCACAAAGACAAATGAGGTGCACAGGATCATGACAGGTTTAGACAAGACAGGCAAAGCAAAGGTGTTCCCATTGGCCTAACATGCAAAACCTGGAGGACACCAATTTTGGGTTTAAGGCAATGGGAATTTGACAGGAGACGCGGTTATGACGTGGAATTCACCAGCTGTGAGGTGACAGAAATCTGATGTAATGAATGACATCAACTGGAAATTGAAGGCAAATTCAGCACACTGAACTTGCAAGGTTACAGGGATCAAGCAGCAGCATGGGAAAAGTTTAGTTGCCCTACAGAGGGCTAACATGGACACAGTGGGCTGAATGGCCTCCATCTGAGCCATAATGAGCCCGTGACTCCACTCCACAATCACTGCTGACCCATTCCTCTTTCCTAGGAGCACATCCTCAGCCTGGTTTTACTGGCTGGAATTTGAATGCCTCAGTCCAGGAGTTGTTTAGGGGGTGAAAGGTTGATGGGGCTGAGATGAGATTGGAGTTCGGTTCTTCTACGCTCTCCCCACAACACCCCCCCCCCCACCCCCACCACTACCACCCTGCTCAGCAACTTGGCCAGATTGTTCAGAATGCTGACCCTTTCCCTCTCCCGTTTCCTCCTGCAGACTTTGGACGATTTGGAGCAGCGGGTGAAGGAGGCTGGGATTGAGATCAGTGTGCGGCAGAGCTTCCTGACAGACCCTGGTGTGGCTGTCAAAAACCTCAAGGTAACCTCTGAGCGGTTCTGAATAACCAGGCCGCACTGCGGACTGATCATTGTTCCTGTGATTAGTAGCAGGCAGGACCAAGCTAACACCAAGGCGCACACTGTCTGTGCTGTGCTAGGCAGCTGTGTATCAGTTCCTTTTACAGTGCAATGCGGCCGGCTGTCAACTGCCCTCTGCATTGTCCTCACAAGCTATTCAGTTCATGGGATTGTTTTCCTTCATTCATTAACGGGATGTGGGCATTTCTGGCTAGACAGCATTTATTGCCCATCCCTAATTGCCCAGAGGGCAGCTGAGAATCAACCACATTGCTTTGGGTCTGGAGTTACATGTATACCAGACCCAGTAAGGATGGCAGTTTCCATCCCTAAAGTACATTAGTGAACCACATTTTTTTCAGAAAACTGACAATGAATTCACGGCCATCAGTAGATTCTTAATTGCAACTATTTTAACAAATTCAAATTCTACCATCTACCGCGGTGGGGTTTGAACCCAGATGCCCAGAACGTTGTCTGGATCTTTGGATTAAAAGCCCTGGGATAATACCACTAGGCCATCGCCTCCCCCTGGCTAGGAAATGCCCACCTTGCCTGCATGGCCACTTCCTGTCAAAGGCTAAAGGAAGAGTGGTGAAGTGGCTCAGTGGGTGAGCACTGCTGCCTTGCAGTGTTGGAGACCTGGGTTCGATTCCACCCTCAGGTGACTGTCTGTGTGGAGTTTGCATGTTCTCCCTGTGTCTGTGTCGGTTTGCTCTGGTTTCCTCCAACAGTCACAAAGATGTATAGGTTGGGTGGATGGGCAATGCGACATTGCTCCAGGGCGTACATGTACGGGAGCTGACACTGAGATGCATACAGGCCATACAGTCATGGGCTCCATTGTTGCGTCTGTCCTGGATTTCCCCCAACCCTTGAACTGAGCACATTAGCTCCCTGGCCCCAAGTTATTAGGCTATAATATACCCTCAGTCCCAAGTCTAGTCTGCAGCAGTAAATAATTTCCTTTCAGCCACTGAATATTTTACATGTAGAGGAGCGGACACTGACTTACATAGGCTGTATACTGTACATATACAAGGACGACGCTGGCACGCAATGCCTGCACAGTGTCAGACAGACTGACCCACGCCCTGTTTCTCACTGTACACTGTACATGTAACAGGAACAGACACTCAGATACACTGCACAGTGTCAGACAGAGTGACTCACACCCTGTTTCTCACTGTACACTGTACATGTAACAGGAACAGACACTCAGATACACCGCACAGTGTCAGACAGTGACCCACGCCCTGTTTCTCACTGTATACTGTACATGTAACAGGAACAAACACTCAGACACACAGCACAGTGTCAGATAGTGACCCACGCCTTGTTTCTCACTGTATACTGTACGTGTAACAGGAACAGACACTCCGATACACCGCACAGTGTCAGACAGAGTGACCCACGCCCTGTTTCTCACTGTATACTACACATGTAACAGGAACAGACACTCAGATACACCGCACAGTGTCAGACAGAGTGACCCACTCCCTGTTTCTCACTGTATACTGTACATGTAACAGGAACAGACACTCAGATACACCGCACAGTGTCAGACAGAGTGACCCACGCCCTGTTTCTCACTGTATACTGTACATGTAACAGGAACAGACACTCAGATACACCGCACAGTGTCAGACAGAGTGACCCACTCCCTGTTTCTCACTGTATACTGTACATGTAACAGGAACAGACACTCAGATACACCGCACAGTGTTAGACAGAGTGACTCACACCCCGTTTCTCACTGTATACTGTACATGGAACAGGAACAGACACTCAGATACACTGCACAGTGTCAAACAGAGTGACTCACACCCCGTTTCTCACAGTATACTGTACATGTAACAGGAACAGACACTCGGATACACCGCACAGTGTCAGACAGAGAGACCCACGCCCTGTTTCTCACTGTATACTGTACATGTAACAGGAACAAACACTCAGATACACTGCACAGTGTCAGACAGAGAGACCCACGCCCTGTTTCTCACTGTATACTGTACATGTAACAGGAACAGACACTCGGATACACCGCACAGTGTCAGACAGAGAGACCCACGCCCTGTTGCTCACTGTATACTGTACATGTAACAGGAACAAACACTCAGATACACCGCACAGTGTCAGACAGAGTGACTCACGCCCCGTTTCTCACTGTATACTGTACACGTAACAGGAACAGACACTCGGATACACCGCACAGTGTCAGACAGAGTGACCCACGCCCTGTTTCTCACTGTATACTGTACAGGTAACAGGAACAGACACTCAGATACACCGCACAGTGTCAGACAGAGTGACCCACGCCCTGTTTCTCACTGTATACTGTACAGGTAACAGGAACAGACACTCAGATACACTGCACAGTGTCAGACAGAGTGACCCACGCCCTGTTTCTGACTGTATACTGTACATGTAACAGGAACAGACACTCAGATACACTGCACAGTGTCAGACAGACTGACCCACGCCCTGTTTCTTACTGTATACTGTACATGTAACAGGAACAGACACTCAGACACACAGCACAGTGTCAGACAGAGTGACCCACGCCCTGTTTCTCACTGTATACTGTACATGTAACAGGAACAGACACTCAGATACACCGCACAGTGTCAGACAGAGTGACCCACACCCTGTTTCTCACTGTATACTGTACATGTAACAGGAACAGACACTCAGATACACTGCACAGTGTCAGACAGAGTGTACTGTACATGTAACAGGAACAGACACTCAGTTACACCGCACAGTGTCAGACAGATTGACTCACACCTTGTTTCTCACTGTATACTGTACATGTAACAGGAACAGACACTCAGAAACACAACACAGTGTCAGACAGAGTAGCCCACACCCTGTTTCTCACTGTATACTGTACATGGAACAGGAACAGACACTCAGATACACTGCACAGTGTCAGACAGAGTGACCCACGCCCTGTCACTCACTGTATACTGTACATGTAACAGGAACAGACACTCAGATACACTGCACAGTGTCAGACAGAGTGACCCACGCCCTGTTTCTCACTGTATACTGTACATGTAACAGGAACAGACACTCAGATACACCGCACAGTGTCAGACAGAGTGACCCACGCCCTGTTTCTCACTGTTTACTGTACATGTAACAGGAACAGACACTCAGATACACCGCACAGTGTCAGACAGAGTGACCCACGCCCTGTTTCTTACTGTATACTACACATGTAACAGGAACAGACACTCCGATACACCGCACAGTGTCAGACAGTGACCCACGCCCTGTTTCTCACTGTATACTGTACATGTAACAGGAACAGACACTCAGATACACCGCACAGTGTCAGACAGAGTGACCCACGCCCTGTTTCTCACTGTATACTACACATGTAACAGGAACAGACACTCCGATACACCGCACAGTGTCAGACAGTGACCCACGCCCTGTTTCTCACTGTATACTGTACATGTAACAGGAACAGACACTCAGATACACCGCACAGTGTCAGACACAGTGACCCACTCCCTGTTTCTCACTGTATAGTGTACAGGTAACAGGAACAGACACTCAGATACACCGCACAGTGTCAGACAGAGTGACCCACTCCCTGTTTCTCACTGTATAGTGTACAGGTAACAGGAACAGACACTCAGATACACCGCACATTGTCAGACAGAGTGACTCACACCCTGTTTCTCACTGTATACTGTACATGTAACAGGAACAGACACTCAGATACACCGCACAGTGTCAGACAGACTGACCCACGCCCTGTCACTCACTGTACACTGTACATGTAACAGGAACAGACACTCAGATACACCGCACAGTGTCAGACAGAGTGACCCACTCCCTGTTTCTCACTGTACACTGTACATGTAACAGGAACAGACACTCAGTTACACCGCACAGTGTCAGACAGACTGACCCACGCCCTGTCACTCACTGTACACTGTACATGTAACAGGAACAGACACTCAGATACACCGCACAGTGTCAGACAGAGAGACCCACGCCCTGTTTCTCACTGTATACTGTACATGTAACAGGAACAGACACTCAGTTACACCGCACAGTGTCAGACAGAGTGACCCACGCCCTGTTTCTCACTGTATACTGTAAATGTAACAGGAACAGACACTCAGTTACACCGCACAGTGTCAGACAGAGTGACCCACGCCCTGTTTCTCACTGTATACTGTACATGTAACAGGAACAAACACTCAGACACACAGCACAGTGTCAGACACAGTGACCCACTCCATTTTATCCACACAAGGGCTGTACACTCCAACTCGGCAATGAGTAATTCCTTCAGTGCCCCAGGAGGTTGTCGTGAAGAAGCAGGAGATGATGAGCTGGTTTTTTAAACTCAACGTAAACCTTTTCACCTTTCCTGCAGAGACAAGATGCCCGCATCATCGTTGGATTATTCTACGAGACCGAGGCAAGGAAAGTTTTCTGTGAGGTAGGGGCTTGGTCGAAACACGAACAAATAAGAAACTCGCACTTTTCTTGTATCCCTTCCCCTCCCTGTGACATTAGAGGGTGCTTCGGAACAGACTTTTAGGGCACAGTTACAGTTATAATATGGGAAACATGTGATGACAACCAGACAATCCGCTTCTGTGATGTTGGTTGAGGAATATATCTTGGACAGGTCATGGTAGCGAAGAAGTCGTTTGGTACGCTTGCCTTTATTGGACAGTGTATTGAGGAGAGAAATTGGGACGGCATGCTGCAGCTGTACTGGACATTGGTTGGGCCACTTTTGGAACACAGCATTCAATTCTGGTCTCCCTGCGATAGTAAGTTGAAAGTGCTCAGAACTGGATGGGCTTGGAGGGTTTGAACCACAGGACGAGGCTGAATAGGCTGGGCTACTTGCCCTGGAGTGTCAGAGGCTGAGGGGTGACCTTATAGAGGTCTATAGAATCACAAGGAGCGTGGATACAGTGAATAGCCAAGGCCTTTTCCCCAGGGTAGGGGAGTCCAAAGCCGGACAGCCTAGTTTTAAGGTGAGTGGGGAAAGCTCTAAAAGGGTTGTAAGGGACAACTTTTCATGCAGAGGGTCTGGAATGAGTGCCAGAGGAAGTGGTGGATTGGCTACAATTACAACATTCGAAAAGCATCTGGATGAGTATATGAATAGGAAGGGTTTAGAGGGAATTGGGCCAAATGCTGACAAATGGGACTAGATTAAGTTAGGGTATCTGACTGGCATGGATGAGTTGGACCAAAGGG
This sequence comes from Stegostoma tigrinum, assembly GCF_030684315.1. Lineage (NCBI taxonomy): Eukaryota > Metazoa > Chordata > Chondrichthyes > Orectolobiformes > Stegostomatidae > Stegostoma > Stegostoma tigrinum. The sequence goes on along the minus strand of NC_081387.1, from coordinate 13,576,900 downwards.
CCTGTTTCTGTGCTGTACAGCTCTGTGACAGCGATAGCTTTGGTCGTCCCATCAATTCCAGTTTCTTCTGAGTATCCATTTGTTGTTTAATAATTAAATTCCCAAAACAAGGTGAATAATTTCCTCATCTAATGGCTTCTCCTTCCTCTAGTTCCTCCTCTGCTGCTTCTGCAGGCGCTGACGATGGATATTGGTGCCAGACTCCTCTGCCGCTGCCATTCTGGGGCCACTGTGTCCAGGATGGACAGGCTATGGGCCTCTGGCCTTACTGCTGCTGGGCCACACAGCCTGGGCGACCCCTAGAAATTGTACGGCCTACCTCACCTCTGTAGACTGGGCCTCCTCCTTGAAACCATGAGCAGAAGGCACGAGCAGAGGGAGACACTGGGTGTGAGAGCCCAGAGCCAACCTCAAGCTCAGGTCTCTGGGAGTAGGATGTGGAATTGTGAGGCAAGAGAGGGAGGTAGCTTCCTGGGTCACAGTCTCTGTCTGTTGTCACGTTCACACCATCCTGATGTGACATGATGATGGGCCAGGACCTCAGGATCATCTACAGAGGCAGATCCCAGTCGGGAAATTCCACCCCCCCTCCCCAACCTTCGACTCTTTGCCCGAGACCTTTGAGCTGAAGGATTAGGCTGACGCTCCCAGTGCTGGCAATGGGAGAGTGCTGCATTGCCAGAGGTGGCAACCTTTAGCAGAGTTGAACGTAGAGCCATAGAGTTGCACAGCACCGAAACAGACCCAACTCGTCCAGGTATCCTAAACTAATCCCGTCCCATTGGGCCCATATCCCTCCAAACCCTTCCTATTCATGTACCCAGCATTTTAAATGTGGCAAATGTACCTGCCTCCACCATAGAGATCCCACAGGCATGTAGGAACAGAAGGAAGTCAGTTAAGTCCCTCAAGTTTCTTCGGCTATTCTGTTGGACCATGGCTAATCTTGGTCTTAAATATAGCTGCCTGCCTTTGCTCCACATCCGTTAATGCCTATCCTACACACAAGTCTACTAATCTTGGATTTGAGATTTACCATTCAGCCCGCTGTAACACAGCGTTTTCAGCAGAGAATGGGTCCGTTTTCACTCTGCCCTTGTGTGTAGAAGTACTTCCTGACATTGCCCTGACTGGGCGAGCTCTCATTCTAAGGTTCTGCCTCCATGTTTTGGGCTCTGCCACATCACAGGAACTTCTTTGTCTTTATCCAGTCCATCAATTCCTTCCATCATCATGAAGGTGCCAGTGTACATCATGGGGCAAGTGGCACTCTTGACAAAGCAATTGACAATCCTTCCTAAGCCAATGCATCTGGCCCGTGCATATAGGATGTCATGTTGCAGCTGTACAGGACATTGGTTAGGCTGCTTTCAGAAGACTGCATTCGATTTGGTCTCGCAGCTATAGGAAGGATGTTGTGGAACTTGAAAGTGCGTAGAAACAATTCACAGGGATGTTGCTGGGATGAGAGGATTTGAGCTCCACGGAGAGGCTGAATATGCTGGGGGATAATTGAAGGGTGACCTTACAGAGGGTTATTGTTGGAAGTATGTTGTTGCTGTGTGTGTAATGACCGCTGTGCATTATCCAGTTATAAATTTCACTACACTTCTGTATAATTGTTGGTGACACGCATCGGAAGAAAGTTCTAACAGATATAGGTCCACGTGTTTAATAAAAATACATGTTTAGTTTTTATTTCAGTGCTAACCCAATGTAGACTGCAATTAAACCATCTAATACGTATGCTTCACTCTATACCACACCGATATAACATGCCTCTCAGCACACTTTAATATGCTACACTTGCTGTAATACTCTGATATATCCCACCCCTCACCGTCACACTGATATATCCCACCCCTCACTCTCACATTCATATATCCCACCCCTCACTGTCACACTGACATATCCCACCCCTCACTGTCACACTGATATATCCCACCCCACACTGTCACACTGATATATCCCACCCCTCACTGTCACACTGATATATCCCACCCCTCACCGTCACACTGATATATCCCACCCCTCACTCTCATACTGATATATCCCACCCCTCACTGTCACACTGATATATCCCACCACTGACTGTCACACTGATATATCCCACCACTCACTGTCACACTGATATATCCCACCACTGACTGTCACACTGATATATCCCACCACTGACTGTCACACTGATATATCCCACCACTCACTGTCACACTGATATATCCCACCCCTCACTGTCACACTGATACAACCCACCCCTCACCATCACACAGATACAACCCACCCCTCACTGTCACACTGATACAACCCACCCCTCACTCTCACACTGATACAACCCACCCCTCACCGTCACACTGATATATCCTACCCCTCACTCTCACACTGATACAACCCACCCCTCACCGTCACACTGATATATCCCACCCATCACTGTCACACTGATATATCCCACCCATCACTGTCACACTGATATATCCCACCCCTCACTGTCACACTCATACATCCCATCCCTCACTATCACACTGATATATCCCACCCCTCACTGTCACATTGATATATCCCACCCCTCACTATCACACTGATATATCCCACCCCTCACTCTCACATTGATAATTCCCACCCCTCACTGTCACACTGATATATCCCACCCCTCACTGTCACACTGATATATCCCACCCCTCACCGTCACACTGATACAACCCACCCCTCACTGTCACACTGATATATCCCACCCCTCACTGTCACACTGATATATCTCACCCCTCACTCTCACATTGATATATCCCACCCCTCACTGTCACACTGATATATCCCACCCCTCACTGTCACACTGACATATCCCACCCCTCACTGTCACACTGATATATCCCACCCCTCATTGTCACACTGATATATCCCACCCCTCACTGTCACACTGATATATCCCACCCCTCACTGTCACACTGATATATCCCACCCCTCACTGTCACACTGATATATCCCACCCCTCACTCTCACATTCATATATCCCACCCCTCACTGTCACACTGACATATCCCACCCCTCACTGTCACACTGATATATCCCACCCCTCACTGTCACACTGATATATCCCACCCCTCACTCTCACATTCATATATCCCACCCCTCACTGTCACACTGATATATCCCACCCCTCACTCTCACATTCATATATCCCACCCCACACTGTCACACTGATATATCCCATCCCTCACTGTCACACTGATATATCCCACCCCTCACTGTCACACTGATATATCCCACCCCACACTGTCACACTGATATATCCCACCCCACACTGTCACACTGACATATCCCACCCCACACTGTCACACTGATATATCCCACCCCTCACTCTCACACTGATATATCCCACCCCACACTGTCACACTGATATATCCCACCCCTCACTCTCACACTGACATATCCCACCCCACACTGTCACACTGATACATCCCACCCCACACTGTCACACTGACATATCCCACCCCACACTGTCACACTGATATATCCCACCCCACACTGTCACACTGATATATCCCACCCCTCACTCTCACACTGACATATCCCACCCCACACTGTCACACTGATACATCCCACCCCACACTGTCACACTGATATATCCCACCCCTCACTCTCACACTGATATATCCCACCCCACACTGTCACACTGATATATCCCACCCCTCACTCTCACACTGACATATCCCACCCCACACTGTCACACTGATACATCCCACCCCGCATTGTAATACCCTGATATATCACACCTCTTGCTGTGACCTTCTGATGAAACCTGCCCCTCACTGTGACAGTGTCACCTAACACCTCCTGCCTGTGACAGTCTGACATTAACACACCTCTCAGTGTAAGGCGCCAAACACTGTTCGCTGTAAAACTTCAATATTACACAGACTGCATTGTAACCCCTTGATGTTCTGTCTTTGCTGTAACATTGGAAATGCCTCGCAGTAACGCAGTATAATTCCGCCTGACATTGGATGCACTGCTCGCTGTGACGCTGTTACACGGCAGCAGCCCCCCCACCCCGTACATCCTGCTTTTTGACACACCATACTAACAGCTCTTCCAGCTCACTGCAATCTGTCCTTCTGCTGCAGGTGTACAAAGAGAAGCTGTACGGTAAGAAATACGTCTGGTTCCTGATCGGCTGGTATGCTGACAACTGGTTCAAGACCCAAGACAACAACATCAACTGCACGATGCAGCAAATGACTGAGGCTGTGGAGGGACACCTCACCACAGAGATCCTCATGGTTAACCCCACCAACAGCAGGGGGATCTCCAAAATGGTGAGGGGATCTTGAAGGCTGGCGAGGGGCGGGATAGTTCTGTAGTTTTAAGGCATTCTGAGGGTGACATCTTCCACCTGGGGGAAGAGTTAGGCTGTTGTTAAACTTGAGGGTGTCTGGAAAAGATTTACCAGGATGTTGCCAGGACTGGAGGGTTTGAGGTTTAGGGAAGAGGCTGAATAGGATGGGGTTTTTTTCCCCGGTGCAGTGGAGCCTTGGAGATGGCCACATTAGAGGTTTGTAAAGTCACGTGGGGCGTGAATAGCATGAATAGCCAGTGTCTTTTCCCCAGGGTGGGGATGTCCCAGGAATAGAAGCCGTAGGTTTAAGGTGAGAAGGGAAAGTGTTAAAAAGGACATGAGGGGCAACTTTTTCACTCACAGGGTGGGACACTTACAGAACGAGCTGCCAGAGGAGGTGGTGGAGGCTGGTACAATTGCAATAGTTAAAAGCCATCTGGATGGGTACATGAATAGGAAGGGTTTGGAGGGGTACGGGCCAAATGCTGGCAAATGGGACTGGATTAATTTAGGGCATCTGGTCGGCGTGGACAGGTTGGACCAAAGGGTCTGTTTCTGTGCTGTCTGACTCTACGTTGCTGAGCAAAGCTTTTGAACAGCTGCAGCCTCGGAGTGAGAGTCAACGCCGCAAGGAGCTGCAGCCTCGGAGTGAGAGTCAATGCCGCAAGAAGCTGCAGCTTAGGAGTGAGAGTCAATGCCGCAAGGAGCTGCAGCTTAGGAGTGAGAGTCAACGCCGCAAGGAGCTGCAGCCTCGGAGTGAGAGTCAACGCCGCAAGGAGCTGCAGCTTAGGAGTGAGAGTCAACGCCGCAAGGAGCTGCAGCCTCGGAGGGAGAGTCAACGCCGCAAGGAGCTGCAGCTTAGGAGTGAGAGTCAACGCCGCAAGGAGCTGCAGCTTAGGAGTGAGAGTCAACGCCGCAAGGAGCTGCAGCCTCGGAGTGAGAGTCAACGCTGCAAGGAGCTGCAGCCTCGGAGTGAGAGTCAACGCCGCCAGGAGCTGCAGCCTCGGAGTGAGAGTCAACGCTGCAAGGAGCTGCAGCCTCGGAGTGAGAGTCAACGCCGCAAGGAGCTGCAGCCTCGGAGTGAGAGTCAACGCTGCAAGGAGCTGCAGCCTCGGAGTGAGAGTCAACGGCGCAAGGAGCTGCAGCCTGGGAGTGAGAGTCAACGCCGCAAGGAGCTGCAGCCTCGGAGTGAGAGTCAACGCCGCAAGGAGCTGCAGCCTCGGAGTGAGAGTCAACGCCGCAAGGAGCTGCAGCCTCGGAGTGAGAGTCAACGCTGCAAGGAGCTGCAGCCTCGGAGTGAGAGTCAACGCCGCAAGGAGCTGCAGCCTGGAAGTGAGAGTCAACGCCGCAAGGAGCTGCAGCCTCGGAGTGAGAGTCAACGCCGCAAGGAGCTGCAGCCTCGGAGTGAGAGTCAACGCCGCAAGGAGCTGCAGCCTCGGAGTGAGAGTCAACGCTGCAAGGAGCTGCAGCCTCGGAGTGAGAGTCAACGCCGCAAGGAGCTGCAGCCTGGGAGTGAGAGTCAACGCCGCAAGGAGCTGCAGCCTCGGAGTGACAGTCAACGCCGCAAGGAGCTGCAGCCTCGGAGTGAGAGTCAACGCCGCAAGGAGCTGCAGCCTCGGAGTGAGAGTCAACGCCGCCAGGAGCTGCAGCCTAGGAGAGAGAGTCAACGCCGCCAGGAGCTGCAGCCTCGGAGTGAGAGTCAACGCCGCAAGGAGCTGCAGCCTAGGAGTGAGAGTCAACGCCGCAAGGAGCTGCAGCCTGGGAGTGAGAGTCAACGCCGCAAGGAGCTGCAGCCGCGGAGTGAGAGTCAACGCCGCAAGGAGCTGCAGCCTCGGAGTGAGAGTCAACGCCGCAAGGAGCTGCAGCCTCGGAGTGAGAGTCACCGCCGCAAGGAGCTGCAGCCTAGGAGTGAGAGTCAACGCCGCAAGGAGCTGCAGCCTAGGAGTGAGAGTCAACGCCGCAAGGAGCTGCAGCCTCGGAGTGAGAGTCAACGCCGCAAGGAGCTGCAGCCTCGGAGTGAGAGTCAACGCCGCAAGCAGCTGCAGCCTCGGAGTGAGAGTCAACGCCGCAAGGAGCTGCAACCTCGGAGTGAGAGTCAACGCCGCAAGGAGCTGCAGCCTCGGAGTGAGAGTCAACGCCGCAAGGAGCTGCAGCCTCGGAGTGAGAGTCAACGCTGCAAGGAGCTGCAGCCTCGGAGTGAGAGTCAACGCCGCAAGGAGCTGCAGCCTCGGAGTGAGAGTCAACACCGCAAGGATCTGCAGCCTCGGAGTGAGAGTCAACGCCGCAAGGAGCTGCAGCCTAGGAGTGAGAGTCAACGCCGCAAGGAGCTGCAACCTGGGAGTGAGAGTCAACGCCGCAAGGAGCTGCAGCCTCGGAGTGAGAGTCAACGCCGCAAGGAGCTGCAGCCTCGGAGTGAGAGTCAACACCGCAAGGAGCTGCAGCCTCGGAGTGAGAGTCAACGCCGCAAGGAGCTGCAGCCTCGGAGTGAGAGTCAACGCCGCAAGGAGCTGCAACCTGGGAGTGAGAGTCAACGCCGCAAGGAGCTGCAGCCTCGGAGTGAGAGTCAATGCCGCAAGGAGCTGCAGCCTCGGAGTGAGAGTCAACGCCGCAAGGAGCTGCAGCCTCGGAGTGAGAGTCAACGCCGCAAGGAGCTGCAACCTGGGAGTGAGAGTCAACGCCGCAAGGAGCTGCAGCCTAGGAGTGAGAGTCAACGCCGCCAGGAGCTGCAGCCTCGGAGTGAGAGTCAACGCGGCAAGGAGCTGCAGCCTCGGAGTGAGAGTCAATGCCGCAAGGAGCTGCAGCCTCGGAGTGAGAGTCAACGCCGCAAGGAGCTGCAACCTGGGAGTGAGAGTCAACGCCGCAAGGAGCTGCAGCCTCGGAGTGAGAGTCAACACCGCAAGGAGCTGCAGCCTCGGAGTGAGAGTCAACGCGGCAAGGAGCTGCAGCCTCGGAGTGAGAGTCAACGCGGCAAGGAGCTGCAGCCTCGGAGTGAGAGTCAACACCGCAAGGAGCTGCAGCCTCGGAGTGAGAGTCAACACCGCAAGGAGCTGCAGCCTCGGAGTGAGAGTCAACGCCGCAAGGAGCTGCAGCCTCGGAGTGAGAGTCAACGCCGCAAGGAGCTGCAGCCTCGGAGTGAGAGTCAACGCCGCAAGGAGCTGCAGCCTCGGAGTGAGAGTCAACGCCGCCAGGAGCTGCAGCTTAGGAGTGAGAGTCAACGCCGCAAGGAGCTGCAGCCTGGGAGTGAGAGTCACCGCCGCAAGGAGCTGCAGCCTCGGAGTGAGAGTCAACGCCGCAAGGAGCTGCAGCCTCGGAGTGAGAGTCAACGCCGCAAGGAGCTGCAGCCTCGGAGTGAGAGTCAACGCGGCAAGGAGCTGCAGCCTCGGAGTGAGAGTCAACACCGCAAGGAGCTGCAGCCTCGGAGTGACAGTCAACGCCGCAAGGAGCTGCAGCCTCGGAGTGAGAGTCAACGCCGCAAGGAGCTGCAGCCTCGGAGTGAGAGTCAACGCCGCAAGGAGCTGCAGCCTCGGAGTGACAGTCAACGCCGCAAGGAGCTGCAGCCTAGGAGTGAGAGTCAACGCCGCCAGGAGCTGCAGCCTCGGAGTGAGAGTCAACGCGGCAAGGAGCTGCAGCCTCGGAGTGAGAGTCAACGCCGCAAGGAGCTGCAGCCTCGGAGTGAGAGTCAACGCTGCAAGGAGCTGCAGCCTCGGAGTGAGAGTCAACACCGCAAGGAGCTGCAGCCTCGGAGTGAGAGTCAACGCCGCAAGGAGCTGCAGACTGGGAGTGAGAGTCAACGCCGCAAGGAGCTGCAGCCTCGGAGTGAGAGTCAACGCCGCAAGGAGCTGCAACCTGGGAGTGAGAGTCAACGCCGCAAGGAGCTGCAGCCTCGGAGTGAGAGTCAATGCCGCAAGGAGCTGCAGCCTCGGAGTGAGAGTCAACGCCGCAAGGAGCTGCAGCCTCGGAGTGAGAGTCAACGCCGCAAGGAGCTGCAACCTGGGAGTGAGAGTCAACGCCGCAAGGAGCTGCAGCCTCGGAGTGAGAGTCAACACCGCAAGGAGCTGCAGCCTCGGAGTGAGAGTCAACGCCGCAAGGAGCTGCAGCCTCGGAGTGAGAGTCAACGCCGCAAGGAGCTGCAACCTGGGAGTGAGAGTCAACGCCGCAAGGAGCTGCAGCCTCGGAGTGAGAGTCAATGCCGCAAGGAGCTGCAGCCTCGGAGTGAGAGTCAACGCCGCAAGGAGCTGCAGACTGGGAGTGAGAGTCAACGCCGCAAGGAGCTGCAGCCTCGGAGTGAGAGTCAACGCCGCAAGGAGCTGCAACCTGGGAGTGAGAGTCAACGCCGCAAGGAGCTGCAGCCTCGGAGTGAGAGTCAATGCCGCAAGGAGCTGCAGCCTCGGAGTGAGAGTCAACGCCGCAAGGAGCTGCAGCCTCGGAGTGAGAGTCAACGCCGCAAGGAGCTGCAACCTGGGAGTGAGAGTCAACGCCGCAAGGAGCTGCAGCCTCGGAGTGAGAGTCAACGCCGCAAGGAGCTGCAGCCTCGGAGTGAGAGTCAACACCGCAAGGAGCTGCAGCCTCGGAGTGAGAGTCAACGCCGCAAGGAGCTGCAGCCTCGGAGTGAGAGTCAACGCCGCAAGGAGCTGCAACCTGGGAGTGAGAGTCAACGCCGCAAGGAGCTGCAGCCTCGGAGTGAGAGTCAATGCCGCAAGGAGCTGCAGCCTCGGAGTGAGAGTCAACGCCGCAAGGAGCTGCAGCCTCGGAGTGAGAGTCAACGCCGCAAGGAGCTGCAACCTGGGAGTGAGAGTCAACGCCGCAAGGAGCTGCAGCCTAGGAGTGAGAGTCAACGCCGCCAGGAGCTGCAGCCTCGGAGTGAGAGTCAACGCGGCAAGGAGCTGCAGCCTCGGAGTGAGAGTCAATGCCACAAGGAGCTGCAGCCTCGGAGTGAGAGTCAACGCCGCAAGGAGCTGCAACCTGGGAGTGAGAGTCAACGCCGCAAGGAGCTGCAGCCTCGGAGTGAGAGTCAACACCGCAAGGAGCTGCAGCCTCGGAGTGAGAGTCAACGCGGCAAGGAGCTGCAGCCTCGGAGTGAGAGTCAACGCGGCAAGGAGCTGCAGCCTCGGAGTGAGAGTCAACGCCGCAAGGAGCTGCAGCCTCGGAGTGAGAGTCAACACCGCAAGGAGCTGCAGCCTCGGAGTGAGAGTCAACGCCGCAAGGAGCTGCAGCCTCGGAGTGAGAGTCAACGCCGCAAGGAGCTGCAGCCTCGGAGTGAGAGTCAACGCCGCAAGGAGCTGCAGCCTCGGAGTGAGAGTCAACGCCGCCAGGAGCTGCAGCTTAGGAGTGAGAGTCAACGCCGCAAGGAGCTGCAGCCTGGGAGTGAGAGTCACCGCCGCAAGGAGCTGCAGCCTCGGAGTGAGAGTCAACGCCGCAAGGAGCTGCAGCCTCGGAGTGAGAGTCAACGCCGCAAGGAGCTGCAGCCTCGGAGTGAGAGTCAACGCCGCAAGGAGCTGCAGCCTCGGAGTGAGAGTCAACGCGGCAAGGAGCTGCAGCCTCGGAGTGAGAGTCAACACCGCAAGGAGCTGCAGCCTCGGAGTGACAGTCAACGCCGCAAGGAGCTGCAGCCTCGGAGTGAGAGTCAACGCCGCAAGGAGCTGCAGCCTCGGAGTGAGAGTCAACGCCGCAAGGAGCTGCAGCCTCGGAGTGACAGTCAACGCCGCAAGGAGCTGCAGCCTAGGAGTGAGAGTCAACGCCGCCAGGAGCTGCAGCCTCGGAGTGAGAGTCAACGCGGCAAGGAGCTGCAGCCTCGGAGTGAGAGTCAACGCCGCAAGGAGCTGCAGCCTCGGAGTGAGAGTCAACGCTGCAAGGAGCTGCAGCCTCGGAGTGAGAGTCAACACCGCAAGGAGCTGCAGCCTCGGAGTGAGAGTCAACGCCGCAAGGAGCTGCAGACTGGGAGTGAGAGTCAACGCCGCCAGGAGCTGCAGCCTCGGAGTGAGAGTCAACACCGCAAGGAGCTGCAGCCTCGGAGTGAGAGTCAACGCCGCAAGGAGCTGCAGCCTCGGAGTGAGAGTCAACGCTGCAAGGAGCTGCAGCCTCGGAGTGAGAGTCAACACCGCAAGGAGCTGCAGCCTGGGAGTGAGAGTCAACGCCGCAAGGAGCTGCAGCCTCGGAGTGAGAGTCAACGCCGCAAGGAGCTGCAGCCTCGGAGTGAGAGTCAACGCCGCAAGGAGCTGCAGCCTGGGAGTGAGAGTCAACGCTGCAAGGAGCTGCAGCCTCGGAGTGAGAGTCAACGCCGCCAGGAGCTGGGTGAACACAGCAGGTCAGGCAGCATCAGAGGAGCAGGAATTCAATGTTTTGGGTTCACACTCTTCATCAGGACTGGGGGAAGGGGAAGGGGAATAAATAGAGGGAGCAAGGCTGGGACTGGGGGAAGTTAGGTCGGATGGTGATAGGTGGATATAACCAGGGGGTAGTGGGGATTGGTCAGTGGGAAGGGAGGGGCGGATAGGTGGGCAATAAGATGGTCAGGTCAAGGAGGTGGTGAGGAGACGTGGGGTGAGACTGAGGGTGGGGAGATTTTGAAACTGGTGATTCCATGTTTAGACCGTCAGGCTGTAGGCTCCCAAGGCCGAATATGAGGTGTTGCTCCTCCAATTTGCGGGCGGTGTCACTGTGACACTGGAGGTGGCCCAGGATGGACATGTCGCCAGGGAGTGGGAGGGGGAGTTAAAATGGTTGGCAACCGGAGGGTGATGTTGATTATAGTGTACAGAGCACAGACGCCTCCAGAAATCAGTCACCAAGCCTGCACTTGGTCTCACAGATGTAAAGGAGCCCAGAGCGGAGGATGTACAGGTCTGATATAAAAGGTTTGCTTTGGGCCTTGGATGGAGGTGACGGGGGGAGGTGTGGGGGCAGGTGTAGCACTTCCTGCGGTTGCAGGGAAAGGTGCCGGATGTAGTGGAGCGAGTGGGGAGTGTGGAGCGGATGAGGGAGTCGCAGAGGGAGCGGTCTCTACAGAAGGCTGATAGCGGCGGGGAGGGAAATATATCTTTGGTGGTGGGGTCGGATTGTAAATGGAAGAAGTGGTGGAGGATTGTACGTTGGATGCGGAGGTTGGTGGGGTGGTATGTGAGGACCGGGGGGTGGTGACGTTGGTGTTGCGGAGGGGGAGCGGTGATGATGGGATGGGGTGGGGGGAGCGGTGATGATGGGATGGGGTGGGGGGAGCGGTGATGATGGGATGGGGTGGGGGGAGCGGTGATGATGGGATGGGGTGGGGGGAGCGGTGATGATGGGATGGGGTGGGGGGAGCGGTGATCATGGGATGGGGTGGGGGGAGCGGTGATGATGGGATGGGGTGGGGGGAGCGGTGATGATGGGATGGGGTGGGGGGAGCGGTGATGATGGGATGGGGTGGGGGGAGCGGTGATGATGGGATGGGGTGGGGGGAGCGGTGATCATGGTGCAAGAAGGGATGACAGTGTTGTAGGGACAGTGCTGGTGCTGGGAGGGACAGCGGTGATGGTGTAGGAGGGACAGTGCTGGTGCTGGGAGGGACAGCGGTGATGGTGTAGGAGGGACAGTGCTGGTGCTGGGAGGGACAGCGGTGATGGTGTAGGAGGGACAGTGCTGGTGCTGGGAGGGACAGCGGTGATGGTGGAGGAGGGACAGTGCTGGTGCTGGGAGGGACAGCGGTGATGGTGTAGGAGGGACAGTGCTGGTGCTGGGAGGGACAGCGTTGATGGTGGAGGAGGGACAGTGCTGGTGCTGGGAGGGACAGTGGCGATGGTGTAGGAGGGACAGTGCTGGTGCTGGGAGGGACAGCGTTGATGGTGTAGGAGGGACAGTGCTGGTGCTGGGAGGGACAGCGGTGATGGTGTTGTAGGGACAGTGCTGGTGCTGGGAGGGACAGCGGTGATGGTGTAGGAGGGACAGTGCTGGTGCTGGGAGGGACAGCGGTGATGGTGTAGGAGGGACAGTGCTGGTGCTGGGAGGGACAGCGGTGATGGTGTTGTAGGGACAGTGCTGGTGCTGGGAGGGACAGCGTTGATGGTGTAGGAGGGACAGTGCTGGTGCTGGGAGGGACAGCGGTGATGGTGTAGGAGGGACAGTGCTGGTGCTGGGAGGGACAGCGGTGATGGTGGAGGAGGGACAGTGCTGGTGCTGGGAGGGACAGCGGTGATGGTGTAGGAGGGACAGTGCTGGTGCTGGGAGGGACAGCGTTGATGGTGGAGGAGGGACAGTGCTGGTGCTGGGAGGGACAGTGGCGATGGTGTAGGAGGGACAGTGCTGGTGCTGGGAGGGACAGCGTTGATGGTGTAGGAGGGACAGTGCTGGTGCTGGGAGGGACAGCGGTGATGGTGTAGGAGGGACAGTGCTGGTGCTGGGAGGGACAGCGGTGATGGTGGAGGAGGGACAGTGCTGGTGCTGGGAGGGACAGCGGTGATGGTGTAGGAGGGACAGTGCTGGTGCTGGGAGGGACAGCGTTGATGGTGGAGGAGGGACAGTGCTGGTGCTGGGAGGGACAGTGGCGATGGTGTAGGAGGGACAGTGCTGGTGCTGGGAGGGACAGCGGTGATGGTGTAGGAGGGACAGTGCTGGTGCTGGGAGGGACAGCGTTGATGGTGGAGGAGGGACAGTGCTGGTGCTGGGAGGGACAGCGGTGATGGTGTAGGAGGGACAGTGCTGGTGCTGGGAGGGACAGTGGCGATGGTGTAGGAGGGACAGTGCTGGTGCTGGGAGGGACAGCGTTGATGGTGTAGGAGGGACAGTGCTGGTGCTGGGAGGGACAGCGGTGATGGTGTAGGAGGGACAGTGCTGGTGCTGGGAGGGACAGTGGCGATGGTGTAGGAGGGACAGTGCTGGTGCTGGGAGGGACAGCGTTGATGGTGTAGGAGGGACAGTGCTGGTGCTGGGAGGGACAGCGGTGATGGTGTAGGAGGGACAGTGCTGGTGCTGGGAGGGACAGTGGCGATGGTGTAGGAGGGACAGTGCTGGTGCTGGGAGGGACAGCGTTGATGGTGTAGGAGGGACAGTGCTGGTGCTGGGAGGGACAGCGGTGATGGTGTAGGAGGGACAGTGCTGGTGCTGGGAGGGACAGCGGTGATGGTGTAGGAGGGACAGTGCTGGTGCTGGGAGGGACAGCGGTGATGGTGTTGTAGGGACAGTGCTGGTGCTGGGAGGGACAGCGGTGATGGTGTTGTAGGGACAGTGCTGGTGCTGGGAGGGACAGCGGTGATGGTGTAGGAGGGACAGTGCTGGTGCTGGGAGGGACAGTGGCGATGGTGTAGGAGGGACAGTGCTGGTGCTGGGAGGGACAGCGTTGATGGTGTAGGAGGGACAGTGCTGGTGCTGGGAGGGACAGTGGCGATGGTGTAGGAGGGACAGTGCTGGTGCTGGGAGGGACAGCGTTGATGGTGTTGTAGGGACAGTGCTGGTGCTGGGAGGGACAGCGGTGATGGTGTAGGAGGGACAGTGCTGGTGCTGGGAGGGACAGCGGTGATGGTGTAGGAGGGACAGTGCTGGTGCTGGGAGGGACAGCGGTGATGGTGGAGGAGGGACAGTGCTGGTGCTGGGAGGGACAGCGGTGATGGTGTAGGAGGGACAGTGCTGGTGCTGGGAGGGACAGCGGTGATGGTGTTGTAGGGACAGTGCTGGTGCTGGGAGGGACAGCGGTGATGGTGTAGGAGGGACAGTGCTGGTGCTGGGAGGGACAGCGGTGATGGTGTAGGAGGGACAGTGCTGGTGCTGGGAGGGACAGCGTTGATGGTGTAGGAGGGACAGTGCTGGTGCTGGGAGGGACAGCGTTGATGGTGTAGGAGGGACAGTGCTGGTGCTGGGAGGGACAGTGGCGATGGTGTAGGAGGGACAGTGCTGGTGCTGGGAGGGACAGCGGTGATGGTGTAGGAGGGACAGTGCTGGTGCTGGGAGGGACAGCGGTGATGGTGTAGGAGGGACAGTGCTGGTGCTGGGAGGGACAGCGGTGATGGTGTAGGAGGGACAGTGCTGGTGCTGGGAGGGACAGCGGTGATGGTGTTGTAGGGACAGTGCTGGTGCTGGGAGGGACAGCGGTGATGGTGTTGTAGGGACAGTGCTGGTGCTGGGAGGGACAGCGGTGATGGTGTAGGAGGGACAGTGCTGGTGCTGGGAGGGACAGCGTTGATGGTGGAGGAGGGACAGTGCTGGTGCTGGGAGGGACAGCGGTGATGGTGTAGGAGGGACAGTGCTGGTGCTGGGAGGGACAGTGGCGATGGTGTAGGAGGGACAGTGCTGGTGCTGGGAGGGACAGCGTTGATGGTGTAGGAGGGACAGTGCTGGTGCTGGGAGGGACAGCGGTGATGGTGTAGGAGGGACAGTGCTGGTGCTGGGAGGGACAGTGGCGATGGTGTAGGAGGGACAGTGCTGGTGCTGGGAGGGACAGCGTTGATGGTGTAGGAGGGACAGTGCTGGTGCTGGGAGGGACAGCGGTGATGGTGTAGGAGGGACAGTGCTGGTGCTGGGAGGGACAGTGGCGATGGTGTAGGAGGGACAGTGCTGGTGCTGGGAGGGACAGCGTTGATGGTGTAGGAGGGACAGTGCTGGTGCTGGGAGGGACAGCGGTGATGGTGTAGGAGGGACAGTGCTGGTGCTGGGAGGGACAGCGGTGATGGTGTAGGAGGGACAGTGCTGGTGCTGGGAGGGACAGCGGTGATGGTGTTGTAGGGACAGTGCTGGTGCTGGGAGGGACAGCGGTGATGGTGTTGTAGGGACAGTGCTGGTGCTGGGAGGGACAGCGGTGATGGTGTAGGAGGGACAGTGCTGGTGCTGGGAGGGACAGTGGCGATGGTGTAGGAGGGACAGTGCTGGTGCTGGGAGGGACAGCGTTGATGGTGTAGGAGGGACAGTGCTGGTGCTGGGAGGGACAGTGGCGATGGTGTAGGAGGGACAGTGCTGGTGCTGGGAGGGACAGCGTTGATGGTGTTGTAGGGACAGTGCTGGTGCTGGGAGGGACAGCGGTGATGGTGTAGGAGGGACAGTGCTGGTGCTGGGAGGGACAGCGGTGATGGTGTAGGAGGGACAGTGCTGGTGCTGGGAGGGACAGCGGTGATGGTGGAGGAGGGACAGTGCTGGTGCTGGGAGGGACAGCGGTGATGGTGTAGGAGGGACAGTGCTGGTGCTGGGAGGGACAGCGGTGATGGTGTTGTAGGGACAGTGCTGGTGCTGGGAGGGACAGCGGTGATGGTGTAGGAGGGACAGTGCTGGTGCTGGGAGGGACAGCGGTGATGGTGTAGGAGGGACAGTGCTGGTGCTGGGAGGGACAGCGTTGATGGTGTAGGAGGGACAGTGCTGGTGCTGGGAGGGACAGCGTTGATGGTGTAGGAGGGACAGTGCTGGTGCTGGGAGGGACAGTGGCGATGGTGTAGGAGGGACAGTGCTGGTGCTGGGAGGGACAGCGGTGATGGTGTAGGAGGGACAGTGCTGGTGCTGGGAGGGACAGCGGTGATGGTGTAGGAGGGACAGTGCTGGTGCTGGGAGGGACAGCGGTGATGGTGTAGGAGGGACAGTGCTGGTGCTGGGAGGGACAGTGGCGATGGTGTAGGAGGGACAGTGCTGGTGCTGGGAGGGACAGCGGTGATGGTGTAGGAGGGACAGTGCTGGTGCTGGGAGGGACAGTGGCGATGGTGTAGGAGGGACAGTGCTGGTGCTGGGAGGGACAGCGGTGATGGTGTAGGAGGGACAGTGCTGGTGCTGGGAGGGACAGCGGTGATGGTGTAGGAGGGACAGTGCTGGTGCTGGGAGGGACAGCGGTGATGGTGTAGGAGGGACAGTGCTGGTGCTGGGAGGGACAGCGGTGATGGTGTAGGAGGGACAGTGCTGGTGCTGGGAGGGACAGCGGTGATGGTGTAGGAGGGACAGTGCTGGTGCTGGGAGGGACAGCGTTGATGGTGGAGGAGGGACAGTGCTGGTGCTGGGAGGGACAGTGGCGATGGTGTAGGAGGGACAGTGCTGGTGCTGGGAGGGACAGCGTTGATGGTGTAGGAGGGACAGTGCTGGAGCTGGGAGGGACAGCGTTGATGGTGGAGGAGGGACAGTGCTGGTGCTGGGAGGGACAGCGTTGATGGTGGAGGAGGGACAGTGCTGGTGCTGGGAGGAGGGGCAGGGACAGAGCAGAAACTGGAACCTGTGACATCTAAGAGCCATATCTATCTGAGGCGGGAATGTGTGTGCTTGGGAGGTACATGATGGTCCCAGTCACCAAGTGCCCTTGATTATTGGGTCACCAAGCATTTGGGTGTTAATGTTCAAAGAGTCTCGGGGAGTGTAGTTTGTAGATTTGAGCATGGCAATGCGACGTTCTGATGTGAACATCATTACCTCCCTTTGAGGTGGATGGAGCGTTTTGCGTGGCGTGACAGTAAGATTATTGCCGCTGTTGTGCTAAATGTTATCAAACAGGGTTCAGTCATGTTACGAAGGTGGAGGGAAGTGAAAGTAGATGGATTGGAGGGAAGCAGCGACTGGGAGTTGGTGGGCCAGGAGTCAAACCTAGATCAGGCCAGGTAATGGTGGCAGATTCCCTGTGAATCAGATGGGGTTTTACAACAATCGATAATATTTTGAGTGCCCCCTTTACTGAGGCCAGATTTACTCTAGTAACTATGTTTTAAACACTGCCTTGCTAGGATTTGAACACATATGCCCAGAGCATTAGCCTGAACCTCTAGATTACTAGTAAGGCTGCCACTTACACCAGCACCTTCCCACTGTTAGCCAGCAGCTACAGCCTGTTTTTAAACAAAAACACAAATTCCTGCAGAAACCCAGCAGGCCCAACTGTGGAGAGAGAAAGCAGAGTTAATGATGTCCGGTGACTCTATTTCAGAACTGACCTTTAACATAATAAAATATCTCAAGGCGCTCGACGTGGGCCATGTAAAGATGCCAGAGCCTTAGAGACGTACAGCACAGAAGTCCTTCAGTCCAACTTGTCCATGCCGACCAGATACCCTGAATTAGTCTCATCCCATTTGCCACCATATCCCTCTAAACCCTTCCTATTCATGTGCCCATCCAGATGCCTTTTAAATGTTGTAACTGTACCAGCCTCCACCACTTCGTCTGGCAGCTCATTCCATACACGCACCACCCTCTACGCATGAAAAAAGATGTCCCTTGGGTCCCTATTAAATCTTCCTTCTGTCACCCTCCAGATTTGGACCCCTCCACCCTGGGACAAAGAGCTGGCTATTGTTTTGGGATAGGTGTTCAAAATTTCTTAGGAGCCTCCTAAAAGGCGAGAGCAAAAAAGAAAGGCAGAGAGGCTTCTGGAGGGAATTTCAGAGATGTGTACAGCTGAAGGCAGGACTGTCAGTGGTGGGGAGAGTAAACTCGGGATAAGGGAAAGGCCAGACATAGAGGAGGACTCAGGGGCTGTGGGAGATTTCAGAGACTGGGTGTGGTGAGGCCACGGTATTTACGGATAAGGATGAGAAATCTACAGTCAAGAACTTGGTGATGGTGGTGGGTCAGACGCTGTGTTGTGTAACCTGTGTACCTGTTACTGCTCAGACTTCCCAGGAATTCTTGGAGAAATTGCAGACTGTAATCGAGAAATCACCGGAGGAGACTGGGGGCTACCAGGAGGCTCCCTTGGCATATGATGCTATCTGGGCGCTGGCCCTGGCCCTAAACAAAACAGCTCAGGAGCTGGAGAAGAAACAGATGCGTTTGGATCAGTTCAACTATCACAGTCAGAACAGAGCCATCACAGACGAGCTTTACAAAGCTATGAATTCCTCCTCTTTTGATGGAGTCTCGGTACGTGGCTGTGTGAACACCTCTCTGCCCGTATGCCTCTCTCTCTCTCTCTCTCTCTCTCTCTCTCTCTCCGTCTGCTTGTATGTCTCTCTCTCTCTACCTGTGTATGTCTCTCTCTCTCTCTCTCTCTCTGCCTGTGTATGTCTCTCTCTCTCTCTACCTGTGTATGTCTACCTCTCTCTCTCTGCCTGTGTATGTGTGTCTGTCTCTCTGCCTGTATGTCTTGCTCTCTCCCTCTCCCTCTGCCTGTATGTGTCTCTCTCTCTGCCTGTATGTGTGTGTGTGTGTCTCTCTCTCTCTCTCTCTCTCTGCCCGTATCTCTCCCTCTCTCTCTGCTTGTGTATTTCTCCCTCTCCTCTCTGCCTGTGTATGTCTCTCTCTCTCTCTCTCTGCCTGGATGTCTCTCTCTCTCTCTCCCTGCCTGGATGTTTGTCTATCTCTCTGTGCCTGTATGTCTCTCTCTCTGCCTGGATGTCTCTCTCTCTCAGAGATAATGGGAACTGCAGATGCTGGAGAATCCAAGATAATAAAGTGTGAGGCTGGATGAACACAGCAGGCGGAATATGAGTTGCTGTTCCTGCAACCTTCGGGTGGCATCATTGTGGCACTGCAGGAGGCCCATGATGGACATGTCATCTAAAGAATGGGAGGGGGAGTGGAAATGGTTTGCGACTGGGAGGTGCAGTAGTTTGTTGCGAACTGAGCGGAGGTGTTCTGCAAAGCGGTCTCCAAGCCTCCGCTGTTCTCCACCGACACCCTCATCCGCCTAGCCGAACTCGTCCTCACCCTCAACAACTTCTCTTTTGACTCCTCCCACTTCCTACAGACTAAGGGGGTGGCCATGGGCACCCGCATGGGCCCCAGCTATGCCTGCCTCTTTATAGGTTACGTGGAACAGTCCCTCTTCCACACCTACACAGGCCCCAAACCCCACCTCTTCCTCCGGTACATTGATGACTGTATCGGCGCCGCCTCTTGCTCCCCAGAGGAGCTCGAACAGTTCATCCACTTCACCAACACCTTCCACCCCAACCTTCAGTTCACCTGGGCCATCTCCAGCACATCCCTCACCTTCCTGGACCTCTCAGTCTCCATCTCAGGCAACCAGCTTGTAACTGATGTCCATTTCAAGCCCACCGACTCCCACAGCTACGTAGAATACACCTCCTCCCACCCACCCTCCTGCAAAAATTCCATCCCCTAATCCCAATTCCTCCGCCTCCGCCGCATCTGCTCCCACGACAAGACATTCCACTCCCGCACATCCCAGATGTCCAAGTTCTTCAAGGACCGCAACTTTCCCCCCACAGTGATCGAGAACGCCCTCGACCGCGTCTCCCGCATTTCCCGCAACACGTCCCTCACACCCCGCCCCCGCCACAACCGCCCAAAGAGGATCCCCCTCGTTCTCACACACCACCCCACCAACCTCCGGATACAACGCATCATCCTCCGACACTTCCGCCATCTACAATCCGACCCCACCACCCAAGACATTCTTCCATCCCCACCCCTGTCTGCTTTCCGGAGAGACCACTCTCTCCATGACTCCCTTGTTCGCTCCACACTGCCCTCCAACCGCACCACACCCGGCACCTTCCCCTGCAACCGCAGGAAATGCTACACTTGCCCCCACACCTCCTCCCTCACCCCTATCCCAGGCCCCAAGATGACATTCCACATTAAGCAAGAGGTTCACCTGCACATCTGCCAATGTGGTATACTGCATCCACTGTACCCGGTGCGGCTTCCTCTACATTGGGGAAACCAAGCGGAGGCTTGGAGACCGCTTTGCAGAACACCTCCGCTCAGTTCGCAACAAACAACTGCACCTCCCAGTCACAAACCATTTCAACTCCCCCTCCCATTCTTTAGATGACATGTCCATCATGGGCCTCCTGCAGTGCCACAATGATGCCACCCGAAGGTTGCAGGAACAGCAACTCATATTCCGCCTGGGAACCCTGCAGCCCAATGGTATCAATGTGGACTTCACCAGTTTCAAAATCTCCCCTTCCCCCACTGCATCCCTAAACCAGCCCAGTTCGTCCCCTCCCCCCACTGCACCACACAACCAGCCCAGCTCTTCCCCTCCACCCACTGCATCCCAAAACCAGTCCAACCTGTCTCCGCCTCCCTAACCGGTTCTTCCTCTCACCCATCCCTTCCTCCCACCCCAAGCCGCACCCCCATCTACCTACTAACCTCATCCCACCTCCTTGACCTGTCCGTCTTCCCTGGATTGACCTATCCCCTCCCTATCTCCCCACCTATACTCTCCTCTCCACCTATCCTCTTTTCTCTCCATCTTCAGTCTGCCTCCCCCTCTCTCCCTATTTATTCCAGAACCCTCACCCCATCCCCCTCTCTGATGAAGGGTCTAGGCCTGAAACGCCAGCTTTTGTGCTCCTGAGATGCTGCTTGGCCTGCTGTGCTCATCCAGCCTCACATTTTCTTTCTCTCTCTCTCTCTCTGTCTCTCTCTCTCTCTGCCTGTGTATGCCTCTCTCTCTCTCTCTCTGCCTGTGTATGCCTCTCTCTCTCTTTCTCTCTGCCTGTATGTCTCTCTCTCTGCCTGGAAGTGTCTCTCTCTCTGTCTGCATCTGTCTCTCTCTCTCTCTCTCTCTCTCTCCCTCTGTCTGTGTATGTCTCTCTCTCTGCCTGTGTATGTCTGTCTCTCTGTCTGTCTGTCTCTCAGTCTCCATTTGTGGGTTTGCTTGTGTGATGTATGTATGGGTATCTGTGCGTGTTTGCTTGTATGTTTGTGGGAACAGGTCAATGTATCCTGTCATGTGCTTCCCTCTATGGATGTCTGTCCCTCTGTGCCTGTCTGAATATGCCTGTGTCTAACTATTTGTGTCTGCCTGTGCTTATCTGTGTTTGTGGTTCTGTGTGTGTGTTTGAACATGTCTCTCTGTCTGCCTGTCTGTGGATTTATTTGTCGGTGTGCATCATTTTGCTTCTGCTGAGTACGTATTTGCCTCTGTGCATCAGTGTGCATATGTGTTTATCTATTTTTGTGTGTCTGAGTGTGACTCTACGAGTTACCATCCGTAAATAAAATGAGTTGCTTGAACACTTTTGCACACACGTGTGTTACTGTACAGTGTGGTCAAATCCCTGGTGTGTGGAAGCAAAAGCATTATAGCCGGAAGGTTAATTGCCACATGCCCTGTCTTTAAACAATGCTGGTTGACCAGGAGAAATTCCACTGCTCTTCTTAGAAATGGTGCTGCGTGATGTTTCACGTTGACCTGAGAGGGAAGGGGGGACCAGGGTTTAAGATTATTTCTGAAAGATGTTCACTAGTGCTGGATCAGCTTGGATGATCTGCTAAATCCCCAGTTAGAAACCATCACTTTCTGATCTTCCTGTTGAGCCACAGCTGACAGCCTTCACCATTTTGAACAAATTCCCTCTCAGTCTGAACGTGGACAAAGTTACCCACTCTTTACAGGTTCCCTCTGAGACCTCAAGCCCAGCAGCACCCCCACACCATGTTTGTTCCTCAGGCTGCCTATCCCTCCTACAGTGAGGGTCCAAAACCATGCTCACCATCTCAGGCGAGCCAATGGTTTAACACAAACGCTGTGATCTCCTGGCTTTTTATCTGCACCTCCCTGTCAGCGTGAGCTCTCAAGTTTAGCTGTTTTTGATTTGTGTCTTTCTTGCCTGCTGTCCAGGCCCTACTTGTCAGGATCTGCGCACCAGGAACATCTTTCTTCTTCACTGTGTTCAGAAACCTGTCAATGTAGGGTATGGGTCTGTCTGCATTGAGACAAGTGCATGTGCTTGTTGCAGTTTTCACGGGGCTACAGAGGCATCTATGATCACAGCTTCTTGTCATAGAGTTGTACAGCGCGAAAACAGAGCCTTTGGTCCTACCTGTCCATGCCGACCTCATTTACCAAACTAAACTAATTCCATTTGCCTATGTTTGGTGGGTGTGCGCGCACATATATTTGTGTGTATGTTTGTGCATGTGAGTGTGTCTGCGCGTGTGTGTGTTTATGTTTGTGCGTGAGTGTGTGTAAACATGTATGCATGTGTGTATGTGTGTTTGTGCATGTATGTGTGCACACGTGCGCACGTTTGTGTGGCTTTGTCTGTGTGTGTGTGTGTGTGTGTGTGTGTGTGTATATGCATGTTTGTATATGTATGTGCACATTGTATCTGTGAGAGAATTGGGTGTGTGTGTGTGTGTGTGCGTGTGCGTGTGCGCGTGTGTGTGTGTGTGTGTGTGTGTGTGTGTGTGTGAGAGAGAGAGAGAGAGAGGTTGGGTATGTGTGTTTTGGTTGGTATGGTTGTTGGAATGTTGTTGGAGCTGCATCTATCCAGGCTAGTCCATCACACTCCTGACTTGTGCTTTGGAGACAGTGGGCAAGTTTTAGGAAGTTGGGAGGTGATTATTTACTGCAGAATCCCAAGCCTCTGACCTGCTCTTGTAGCCACCATGCCATAAGCTCTTGACTGATTTGTCACAGTGGTCTTTCATCCCAAACTGTCATAGCGCACAACACTCTGATATTGCAAAATTCTGTCTACTCCCTCTTTCAAGACTAACAGTGATTTAGCCTCCACATCTCTTAGGATAAGCAATTCCTTTCCATCTCAATTTTATGTGCGTGTCCGTTTATTCTGTCAGTGTGCCTCCAGATTCGAGACTCCCCCAGTAATGCAGATAATCTTCTCTACATGAGTCCTGCCAAGCTCCCTCAGAATCTTATAAGCTTCAATCTGATCACTCCTCATTCTGCAAATGAAGGCCAAATGTGTTTAGCTGTTCTTGATACATTAACCCCGCCCAGGAATCAGCCTCGTGAATCTCTTTCAAACAGCCTCTGATACCAGTATATTCCCTTTGAAATAATAGGATCAAACCTTTAGATATTACTCCAGGTTCGGCCTTATCATTGTAAACAACACTTCCTGCTTCTACACTGCAACAGCCCCCGAGCAATAAAGGCCAAAATTCCATTTGCCTTTTTAATTAACCGGCTCATAAGAGGGCATGTTTACCATCTGAATAACTGTCTGACAGATACCACAGCTCAGTCTCATTGTGCTCACGTGTTTGTCTCACGCCCAAAAGCATTTATTCGGGACTTCTGCCAGCCATACACACTCTGTTCTTAGAATGTACACTCACATTGTTGATAAATACACCTTCCTTTGTTTCATTCCTATTGATAACAACCACACCCATCTCCCTTTCTGCTAGATATGACGAGAACCAGGAGAGAGTTTGTGTGTGTGTGTGTGTGTGTGTGTGTGTGTGTGTCAGCACTCATGACTTCTGTTTTGACAGTCTGAAATTATCATCAGTTTAATATTTCCACTCCCACACTGCCCACCCCCAAACCCCCTGGCCGCGATGCCGATGACTTTTACTGCATATCCAAGTATTTTCCAATTTGACACATACTGATGCATTCCTTCTCTCCTCTAGGGACACGTGGTGTTCGATGCCAGTGGATCTCGGATGGCCTGGACAATGGTTGAGCAACTGCAAGGTGTAGTTATCCTAGTATTACAGCTCACTTTGTGTCTGTGTGTGTGTGTGTGTGTGTGTGTGTGTGTGTGTGTGTGTGTGTGTGTGTGTGTGTGTATGCGCGTGTGTCTGTGTGTCTGTACACGTGTGTGGAAGTGAATGAGTGTGTACGTGTGTGCATGTGTGAGTGAGTATGTGTGTGTGTATGAGTGTGTGCATGAGTGTATACGCGCGCGTGTGTGTGTGTGTGTATGTGCATGTGCATGAGTGTGTACGTGTGTGCGTGAGCATAAATGCGCACGCATGTGTGTGTGTACACATGTGTGTAAGTGAATGAGTATGTATGTGTGTGCGTGTGTGAGTGAGTACATGTGCATGTGTGTGTATGTGAATGTATACGTGTGAGCGAGTGCGTGAGTGAGGGTGTGTGTGGGTGTGTGTGTGAGAGTGGGTGTGAGTGTGTGTGTATATGAGTGTGTACATGAGTGTGTACATCTGTGCGAGTGAGTGCATACGTGTGTGTATGTGAGTATATATGTGTGTGTATGTGAGTATATACGTGTGTGTGTGTGTGTGTGTGTGTATACGTGTTTGTGAGTGAGTGCGAGTGTGTGTGTGTGTGTGTGTGTGTGTGTGTGTGTGTGTGAGTGAGTGAGTGCGTTAGTATGAGAGTGTGAGTGTGTGTGTGTGTGTGTGTGTGTGTGTGTGTGTGTGTGTGTGTGTGCGTGTGAGTGAGTTGAGTGTGCGTGCACGCCCACAGATCACATATCGGACTGAATTCCCGAGGACAGAAAATCCAACCAGGAATGAGTGCCAGCAGTTATAATGTTCTTACTTCCACAACCTCAGGGACTCAGATCCCCTACCCACCCACAGCTTTTTTCCAGAATGAATAATCTTTGTTTTTGCTACATTTTTTTGCTACATGTTTGTGTGTGACTTCAAGTCACAATGCATTTTCACTGAAAGGCATTTTATTAGGGAATTACTCCCAGCTCATTGCCTGAATTTCCTATCATCAGATTGCATTATATGTTCTGAGTTTGCCCCCATTCTGTACATTCCTCCCGTTTGGAAAGTGTGAACAGGAATGAATCCTTTCAGTGGGAGCAGGCTGCGAGTGTCTGCCTGTGAATGAGCGAGTTGTGGATTCCTTTTGTTCATATTGTTGAGGTGAGGCAAATGAGACAGTTGGCCCACCTTATCTTTAATTGCTAGGTAACCAAAGAACTTGCTCTTTCCCCGCAGATGCTAAATATGTGAAGATTGGTTACTATGACAGCACAAACGACAACATGTCCTTCTTTGGCACTGACCGCTGGTTTGGTGAGTCACTCTGTTCAGTTGCTCACATTCACAACCTAAAACTCAATCTTCGCATGTGTGCCACACACAGTTACACCAACACGACTGTGTTATTCATTGTAAGTTACTTCCTCAGTGATGGAAGATGAATTCCATTAGCTGTGCATCAGTGGGTACCTCTGTCAGAATTTCATTGGTTTAAGCCCAACGTCAAGGACCTGGACACAAGATCTATGACTGAGCAATCCTGCCATACTGAAGGAGTGCCGCATTGTCAAAGGGTCAGTACTGAGGGAGTGCCGTACTGTCACAGGGTCAGTACTGAGGGAGTGCCGTACTGTCACAGGGTCAGTACTGAGGGAGTGCCGCATTGTCAAAGGGTCAGTACTGAGGGAGTGCCGCACTGTCAGAGGGTCAGTACTGAGGGAGTGCTGCACTGTCAGAGGGTCAGTACTGAGGGAGTGCCGTACTGTCAAAGGGTCAGTACTGAGGGAGTGCCGCACTGTCAGAGGGTCAGTACTGAGGGAGCGCCGCACTGTCGGAGGGTGAGTACTGAGGGAGTGCTGCACTGTCGGAGGGTCAGTACTGAGGGAGTGCCGCACTGTCAGAGAGTCAGTACTGAGGGAGTGCCACACTGTCAGAGGGTCAGTACTGAGGGAGCGCAGCACTGTCGGAGGGTGAGTACTGAGGGAGTGCCGCACTGTCAAAGGGTCAGTACTGAGGGAGTGCCGCATTGTCAAAGGGTCAGTACTGAGGGAGCGCCGCACTGTCACAGGGTCAGTACTGAGGGAGTGCCGCACTGTCAGAGGGTCAGTACTGAGGGAGTGCCGCACTGTCAGAGGGTCAGTACTGAGGGAGTGCCGCACTGTCAGAGGGTCAGTACTGAGGGAGTGTCACACTGTCAGAGGGTCAGTACTGAGGGAGTGCCGCACTGTCAGAGGGTCAGTACTGAGGGAGCGCCGCACTGTCGGAGGGTGAGTACTGAGGGAGTGCTGCACTGTCGGAGGGTCAGTACTGAGGGAGTGCCGCACTGTCAGAGAGTCAGTACTGAGGGAGTGCCACACTGTCAGAGGGTCAGTACTGAGGGAGTGCCGCACTGTCGGAGGGTCAGTACTGAGGGAGTGCCGCACTGTCAGAGGGTCAGTACTGAGGGAGCGCCGCACTGTCGGAGGGTGAGTACTGAGGGAGTGCTGCACTGTCAGAGGGTGAGTACTGAGGGAGTGCTGCACTGTCAGAGGGTCAGTACTGAGGGAGCGCCGCACTGTCAGAGGGTCAGTACTGAGGGAGTGCCGCACTGTCAGAGGGTCAGTACTGAGGGAGTGCCGCACTGTCGGAGGGTCAGTACTGAGGGAGTGCCGCACTGTCAGAGGGTCAGTACTGAGGGAGCGCCGCACTGTCGGAGGGTCAGTACTGAGGGAGCGCCGCACTGTCAGAGGGTCAGTACTGAGGGAGTGCTGCACTGTCGGAGGGTCAGTACTGAGGGAGTGCCGCACTGTCAGAGGGTCAGTACTGAGGGAGTGCTGCACTGTCGGAGGGTCAGTACTGAGGGAGTGCCGCACTGTCGGAGGGTCAGTACTGAGGGAGTGCCGCACTGTCAGAGGGTCAGTACTGAGGGAGTGCCGCACTGTCGGAGGGTCAGTACTGAGGGAGTGCCGCACTGTCAGAGGGTCAGTGCTGAGGGAGTGCCGCACTGTGAGAGGGTCAGTACTGAGGGAGCACCGCACTGTCAGAGGGTCAGTACTGAGGGAGTGCTGCACTGTCAGAGGGTCAGTACTGAGGGAGTGCCGCACTGTCGGAGGGTCAGTACTGAGGGAGTGCCGCACTGTCAGAGAGTCAGTACTGAGGGAGTGCCGCACTGTCGGAGGGTCAGTACCGAGGGAGTGCCACACTGTCAGAGGGTCAGTACTGAGGGAGTGCCGCACTGTCGGAGGGTCAGTACTGAGGGAGTGCCGCACTGTCAGAGGGTCAGTACTGAGGGAGTGCCGCACTGTCGGAGGGTCAGTACTGAGGGAGTGCCGCACTGTCAGAGGGTCAGTACTGAGGGAGTGCCGCACTGTCGGAGGGTCAGTACTGAGGGAGCGCCGCACTGTCAGAGGGTCAGTACTGAGGGAGTGCCGCACTGTCGGAGGGTCAGTACTGAGGGAGTGCCGCACTGTCAGAGGGTCAGTACTGAGGGAGTGCCGCACTGTCAGAGGGTCAGTACTGAGGGAGTGCCGCACTGTCGGAGGGTCAGTACTGAGGGAGTGCCGCACTGTCAGAGGGTCAGTACTGAGGGAGTGCCGCACTGTCAGAGGGTCAGTACTGAGGGAGTGCCGCACTGTCACAGGGTCAGTGCTGAGGGAGTGCCGCACTGTCAGAGGGTCAGTACTGAGGGAGTGTCGCACTGTCAGAGGGTCAGTACTGAGGGAGTGCTGCACTGTCAGAGGGTCAGTACTGAGGGAGCGCCGCACTGTCAGAGGGTCAGTACTGAGGGAGTGCCGCACTGTCAGTGGGTCAGTACTGAGGGAGTGCCGCACTGTCAGTGGGTCAGTACTGAGGGAGTGCCGCACTGTCAGAGGGTCAGTACTGAGGGAGTGCCGCACTGTCAGTGGGTCAGTACTGAGGGAGTGCCGCACTGTCAGAGGGTTAATACTGAGGGAGTGCTGCACTGTCAGAGGGTCAGTACTGAGGGAGCGCCGCACTGTCAGAGGGTCAGTACTGAGGGAGTGCCGCACTGTCAGAGGGTCAGTACTGAGGGAGTGCCGCACTGTCAGAGGGTCAGTACTGAGGGAGTGCCGCACTGTCAGAGGGTCAGTACTGAGGGAGTGCCGCACTGTCAGAGGGTCAGTACTGAGGGAGTGCCGCACTGTCAGAGGGTCAGTACTGAGGGAGTGCTGCACTGTCGGAGGGGCAGTACTGAGGGAGTGCTGCACTGTCGGAGGGGCAGTACTGAGGTAGTGCTGCACTGTCGGAGGGTCAGTACTGAGGGAGTGCTGCACTGTCAGAGGGTCAGTACTGAGGGAGTGCTGCACTGTCAGAGGGTCAGTACTGAGGGAGTGCCGCACTGTCAGAGGGTCAGTACTGAGGGAGTGCCGCACTGTCAGAGGGTCAGTACTGAGGGAGTGCCGCACTGTCAGAGGGTCAGTACTGAGGGAGTGCCGCACTGTCAGAGGGTCAGTACTGAGGGAGTGCTGCACTGTCGGAGGGTCAGTACTGAGGGAGTGCCACACTGTCAGAGGGTCAGTACTGAGGGAGTGCCACACTGTCAGAGGGTCAGTACTGAGGGAGTGCTGCACTCAACTCCTGACTGTGAGCCTGCGTGTGTTTGTCCTTCAGGTAAGGCTGGGTTTGAATTGTTTGAATGAATTAGCTTTATTGTCACACTTACCGAAATGAGCCCAGCGAGAAGTTCACAAGTCGCCACACCACGAAGGTACAGGTTCTTGAGGGCAAAGAAAAATCAAATCGGTAAAATAAGGAAATAAAAAGTCTTTCACCCAGCATTTAATACCAGGCTTTGAGGGGTTGTTAATAATGTAACCTTGTCCCGTAGGGATTGGAAAATCCCCTCCCCCTACTGCATCCCAAAACCAGCCCAGTTCGTCCCCTCCCCCCACTGCACCACACAACCAGCCCAGCTCTTCCCCTCCACCCACTGCATCCCAAAACCAGTCCAACCTGTCTCTGCCTCCCTAACCGGTTCTTCCTCTCACCCATCCCTTCCTCCCACCCCAAGCCGCACCCCCAGCTACCTACTAACCTCATCCCACCTCCTTGACTTGTCCGTCTTCCCTGGACTGACCTATCCCCTCCCTACCTCCCCACCTATACTCTCTCCACCTATCTTCTTTTCTCTCCATCTTCGGTCCGCCTCCCCCTCTCTCCCTATTTATTCCAGAACCATCACCCCATCCTCCTCTCTGATGAAGGATCTAGGCCCGAAATGTCAGCTTTTGTGCTCCTGAGATGCTGCTTGGCCTGCTGTGTTCATCCAGCCTCACATTTTATTATCTCAGCTGCCGTAATAGGTCCTTATCATATTCACTATCAAGTTTTTATTAAGCAACTAATCTCGGGATGTTTACAACGCTGGTTCACTTTAGAGACAGATATCGGTTTAGGGATGTGTTTACAATCCTCTCAGGCAGGTAAGACCTGAACTTCTTGATCCAGAGGAAGGGATATTATTGCCGCACCAGTTACTTTGAGACAGAATGTCACACTCGTGCCTTTAGGTAAGTTGCAAACAGCCCAAGGAAAATGGGCATCCGCAAGATGGTGTTGTCAGAGATAATGGAAAGTGCAGATGCTGGAGCATCCGAGATAACAAGGTGTGGAGTTGGATGAACACAGCAGGCCAAGCAGCATCTCAGGAGCAGGAAAGCTGACGTTTCGCGCTGAGACCATTTCTGACGAAGGGTCTAGGCCCGAATCGTCAGCTTTTGTGCTCCTAAGGTGCTGCTTGGCCTGCTGTGTTCATCCAGCTTCTCACCTTGTTATCCGCAAGATGGTTGCAGTTAGCACTCGACATCCCTTTGCCTGGTTGAGGTGCTGGATATTGTAGCTAAGAAAGTGACTCTGAGGGCTGTTGTGGAGTGGTAGAGTTCCTACTTCTGAACTAGGAGACCGGGGCTCAAGCCCCGTCTGGCCCCAAGATGTGTCAAAACATCCACAAGCAGGTCGATTGCAAAATTTTGGAACAAGTAAGAGAGGGTTTTGAGGCTCAGCAGTAGTGAGCGAGAAATTCCAGGCTTTTATCCCACCTGGCCTGGATGTCTATCATTATGTGTCTGATGAGAACAACTCAAACCGTGCTGGTATTTAATCAAATGCAGCGGGTGCAAGGTCTTTTTTTGCCAAAAATAAAGAATTGACTCTGAGTAAGAAGTGGAATTTTTTTTGGCACTGTGCTGTCAGGAAGGGGCATAGTGCAAAGAGTGGAGACTTTCCTGTGTGAGGCAAAGGCCGAGTGTGTGGGAACTTGGCTCAAAGTAGAATTTTGTGTAAAAGAGGACCGAGGTGATTTCTAGGAGGTGTACTGTATGCGTTAAACTCTCTCTGTATGAGCAGGAGAAAATAAAGAGACTGGATCCAGAGGTGAGCCTGCAGTGAGATCAGCCGTGGGCTGACATCATGAACACTCCGGCCTTTGCGTGTAGGAGCTGGGACATAATGTTGAGGTTGTACAGGACATTGGTGAGGTCTTTTCTGAAGCATTGTGTCCAGCTCTGGTCACCCTGTTGGATATTATTATCTGGAGAGGGTTCAGAAGAGATTTACCAGGATGTTGCCAGCTATGGAAGGCTTGAGTTATAAAGAAAAGCTGGAAAGCCTAGGACTTCTTTCACTGAAGAGTAGGAGGTTGACAGGCGATCTGATAGAAGTTCATAAAATAACGAGGGGTGTAGGGTCAGTGGTAGTTGCCTTTACCCGAGGATGGAGGATTTCAAGACTAGGGGGTACATTTTTGGAGGTGAGAGGAGAGAGATTTTAAAAAAGCATGAGGGGCAAATTTTTTACACAGACGGTGGTTCACATGTGGAATGAACTTCCAGAGGAAGGGGTGGATGTAGGTACAGTTAGAAAGTTTGAAAGACATTTGGATAAGTACACGAATAGGAAAGGTTTGGAGGGATATGGGCCAGGAGCAGGCAGGTGGGACTAGTTCAGTTTGGGATTATGTTCGGCATGGACTGGTTGATGACTGTATGTGACATGAGTGCAGGGCTGCCTTTTGATTGGCGAATATTTCTAAACCGTAAAGTAAAAGTAAGGTCTTACTTCATGCTTAGGTCCCCGGTGTTTTTCAACTCTCTTTTCTTAAAAGATCGATGCTGCTGTTAGTTTGTATAGTTTAAAATGTCACAGCAAAGCGTAAAGAGCAGGGAATCTGCAGTAAGTAACAAATTGAATCAAATACAGGAGGGCAGGTGATGTGACCCTGCTGCAGCATGTGGAAACTGCTGGACACCAAGGTGATCCAGAACAAGCATATTCGCAGTGCGTGTTTGCAGGCTGAAACATCTCAGCTCCAAGTTGAGGAGCTGGGATCTGAGCTGATGCACCGCACCAGGGAAGGCAGGAGCTACCTGGACCTTGTGCCAAATCATATCCCTCAGTTTGGGCCATTTTGAATTTGGCCTGTGGTCAGTGACAGAAGGGTGTAACTGCAGACTGAGACTGGTTAGGGGGACCCAAGAACAGCATTCAACCCCCGATGTTGTCCAACAGTTACGAGGTTCTTACACACTGCATAGACGAGAGTCAGAACGCAGGGAGGATCATTGAATTGACCCTAGCACCATGGTACAGGAAGCCAGTCAAGTGGAGGGTGGAAATAGGAATGTTACGGTGATAGGGGCAGCGTAACTAGGCCGATAGGGTACTGTTCTCTGCAGCCATGCACAGGAGGGCTAAAGGCTGTGTTGCTACCCAGTGCCAGAGTTAAGAACATCCACTGAGTGTTGTCGAAGAGTGGGAGTGGAGGCATCCAGTCATCACCATACACAACACCAATAGGACTGGGGTGGAGGGACTGCTGGAAAAAATTTGATCAGTTAGGAGGTAAATTGAAAATCAGAACCTCCAAGGCAATACTCTGGTAATTACTACCTAATCCACAGGCAGCTTGGCACTGAGTAGATAAAGTCAAGTTGTTAAATGTGTCGTTCAGAATGGGAGCAATGAGTTTCACTGAGTTCATGGGTCACTGGGACCAGCACTGGGGTAGGAGGGAGCTGGGAGGAGCAATGGGCTTCAGTCAAACCCTGCTGGGACTGGAGTCCTGGCGAATGGAATCATTAGAGCTATAGAGAGAACGTTAAACTAATTAGAGGATGGAGGGTTCTGGGAAAGGGATATTTATGCTTACAAGTCAAATAAAGACACTTCATCATTGTGGGGAAGCTATTTAGATAATGATCTATTATAGATAACATAAAGTGAGAAAGGAAGGGACAGAGTGTCCAAACTTGAAAAAAAAACAGCAACACTGAGGTCAAAGGTGGAAACAGTGGTAAAAAGGCAATTTAGTGGCTGTTCACTTGGATGCAGTCATTTTCGGATGAAAACAAATGAGTGAACAACAGAAGTAGAGATTAGAGGATATGATCTTATAGTCATTGTGGAGACATGATCACAAGGAGACTAAAGTTGGGAATTAAGTATTTAGAGGGATGTGACTTTCCATACGGACAGGCAGGAAGGAAAAGGTGATTGGATATCTTTGTATGAGATGGAATAAGTACAATAGCAGGAAACAATCCTGGATCAGGAGATGTAGAATCCATACATGTGAAAATAAGAAATAACAAGGGGAACAAGACCCCTAACGTTAGCTATATTGTAGGACAGAGAATAGCTCAGGAGGTAAGGAGGGCAAGTAAAAAAGGGAGTATGTTAATCATGGGTGACATTGACCTTCATTGTAGGTTGGGAAAGTCAAATTGGCAGAGGTAGCCATAAGGGAGAATTCATAGAACGTAAAAAAGAAAAATACTATGGGATGCTGTAATAA
This sequence comes from Stegostoma tigrinum, assembly GCF_030684315.1. Classification (NCBI taxonomy): domain Eukaryota; kingdom Metazoa; phylum Chordata; class Chondrichthyes; order Orectolobiformes; family Stegostomatidae; genus Stegostoma; species Stegostoma tigrinum. The sequence continues at coordinate 13,544,495 of NC_081387.1, read as the reverse complement.
AAACAAGCACTGGTTAATGTTAATGTCAAAAACAGCCGAACTGTTTATGTTTCGAGTCTGGTGTGAATTCTCTTTGGAACCAGTTTTGAAGAAAAGTCACCCTGAACCCAAACATATACTCTACATCTCTCTCCACTAATGTGACCAGACCTGCTGAGTTTCTCCGACATATTCTGTTTTTAATTTATACATATTTGGGACAGTTTCGTAGAACAATATGTTTTGGATCTAACAGGGACCGGGCCATTTTGGAATTGGTAAGGTACGATGAGGGAGGTTTAATAAATTATCTCAAAGAAGAAGAAATCCCCAGAAAACAATGACCATAGCATGTTAGAAAGGAACAAGGGTGGAGTTAACTAGAATGGATTGGGAAAGGGGTTTTGCAGCAAAGATAATTAGGGATAGACGCTTCAGAAATAGTTTGTCACTCACCACAAAGGCATATCCCAGTGAAAATGAAACCTTCCAAGAAGGGGATAAGCCAACTGTGGTTGACCAGAGAAATGAAAGATGCCAACACATTGAAAAGAAATCCACAGAACATGTCAAAGTTTTGGTGGGGATTGCCAGAGGATTGGCAAAGTTTTAAGAACCAAGAAAGATGATCAAAAACTAATAGCAAGAAGGAATAAACTTTGAGGATAAATTAGCAATAAATGGCAATATTATTAGCAAGAGTTCCTTTAATTCAATGAAAAGAAACATTGAAGCCAAACTGAACATAGGCCCCCCCTTCAAGAATGAGGCTGAGACATAACAATGGACACCGGGAAATGGCAAAGAAATTAATTACATACCTGGCACCAGTCTTCATGGTGCACACTAGCATTCCAAAAATAAAAAATAATAAGGGACGACAAGTCGGAAAGGAAGTTAAGACAATAATAATCGTTAGCAATAGGTACAAGGCAATTAATGGGGTCAGAAGGTTATAAGTCCCCTGGATCTGATCAGATGCATCCTAGAATATTCATTTCGAGTACAGGAGCAGGGTCCTTGGTGAGACCACACCTGGAATACTGTGTGCATTTTTGGTCTCCTTTAGTGAGGAAGGATGATCTTACTCTTGAGGGAGTGCAGCAAAGGTTTAGATTAGATTAGATTAGATTCCGTACAGTGTGGAAACAGGCCCTTCAGCCCAACAAGTCCACACCACCCCTTGGAGCATCCCACCCAGACCCATTCCCCTATAACCCACACACCCCTGAACACTACGGGCAATTTAGTATGGCCGATCCACCTAGCCTGCACATCTTTGGATTGTGGGAGCACCCGGAGGAAACCCACGCAGACACGGGGAGAATGTGCAAACTCCACACAGACAGTCGCCCGAGACGGGAATCGAACCCGGGTCCCTGGCGCTGTGAGGCTGCAGTGCTAATCACTGAGCCACCGTGCCGCCCCTTACTAGATTCAAAAGCTTCTCAATCCCTGGCCTCATCCCATGACCAACCCTTCCCTAGCCCCATGCTTCCTCTCTATTTATTTGAGCTCCCTCTGCACTCCCCCATTTCTGAAGAAGGGCCCTGACCCGAAACGTCTGCCTTCCTGCTCCTCTGCGGTCTGACGTATGAGGAGAGATTGACCAGGTTGGGATTGTTTTAGTTAGGGTTCAGACGAATGAGGGGCTATCTCATAGAGATTTATAAAATTCTAACAGGGCTGGACAGGGTCAATGCAGGGAGGATTTTCTCAATGGTGGGTGTGTCCAGAACCAGTATGAGGATTCAGGGTAGACTAATTAGGATGGAGTTGAGGAAACATTTTTTCACCCAAACAGTGGTGAGCCTGTGGAATTCATTACCACAGGAAGTAGGTGATATCTAAACATTGAATGTGCTCAAGAGACAATGAGATGTAGCACTTGGGGTGAATGGGGTCAAAGGTTATGAGGAGAAAGCAGGATTAGGCTATTGAGTTTGACAAACAGCCACGATCGTGAAGAATGGTGGAGCAGGCTCAAAGGGCCGAATGGCCTCCTCCTGCTCTTATCTTCTATGTTGCTATCTTTCTATGAAGTAGGACAGAGATAGTGGATGCACTGGCAGTTATCTTCCAAGAATCCATAAATTCTAGAAAAGTCTAAGAAGGTTGTCAATGTAACACCTGTCGATAAAAAAGGGAAGAAAAGAAAATCGGCACCTACTTGGTAGTTAGCTTAATATCTGTTACTGAGAATTGTTAGAGTCTATTATAAAGGTCATAATAGGAAAGCATTTAGAAATGCATAATAAGATCAAGCAGAGTCAGCATATCTTCCCACAGAGGGATTCATGCCTGACAAATGTATTCAAATTTTTTGAAAAGGTCTCAGGCAAGATAGATAAAGGGTAAGCAGTAGATGTAATATGTTTGGATTTTCCGAAGGTATTTGATAAGGACCACAAGGTCAGGCTATATAACAAGAGCCAATGGTGTTGTACATTAGCGTGGATAGAGGATTAGCTAACTGATAGAAGGCAGTCAGCTGGCAGTTTCAGGTCGGTAACCTGTAACTAGAGTAGTACAACAAGGATCAATACTGGGGTCACAATTATTTATTATATATTAATGACGTGGATGAAGAAAGTGAATATACCATCGCATGTTCACAGATGACACCAAAGTAGGTAGGAAAGGAAATACTGAAGATGATGCAAGGGAGTATAAACAGGGTCAGTAATTTGGCAAAGACTTGGAAAATGGAATATAACATGGGGAAATGTATGTTTATTCAGTTTGGCAAGAAGACTAGAGGAGATGAATATTATTTAGAGGAGAATGACTGCATAAAGCTGCAGCACAGAGGGATTTGGGAGTTCTTGAGTGCAACTTACAAAAAAGTAGCACACAAATTCAACAAGTAATAGGGAAGACAAATAGAATGTTACTCTCTATTTCAAATGGAATAGACTTTAGTAATAGGGTGATCTTGCTAAAACTGTACAAGGCCACTATTAAACCACACCCAGAATACTGCGAACCATTTTGGGCCCTTTGTCTAAGACATTCTGGCAGTCCAGAGAAGATTCACTGGGTTGCTACTGTGTGGAGAGGAACTGTCTAATGAGGAGACATTGAGTAGGTTGGACCTGTGCTCATTGGAGTCTTGGAGAATAAGAGATCTCATTGAAATGTACAAAATTCACAGGGAACTTGACAAGATAGATAAGGAAAGATTGTTTTCCCCTCATGGGAGAGCCTAGCACTGGAAGGCATCATCTTAGAATAAGGAGTCACATATTTAAGACAGAGATGAACTACAATTTATTCTCTCAGAAGGCAGTGAATCTGTCGATTTCTTTACCACAGATGCTGGTTTGTTACGTGTGTTCCAGGCTGAGATAGATTTTTGAATCAGTAAAGGAAGTAAGGGTTATGGATTATTAGATCATTGAATGGCAGGGCAGCCTCATAGAGTCATACAGCATGGAAACAGACCCTTTAGTCCAACCAGTCCATGCCAAACATAACCCCAAACTAAATGAAAACCAAAAGAACTGTAGATGCTGTAAATCAGGAGCAAAAACAGAAGTTGCTGGAAAAACTCAGCAGGTCTGGCAGCATCTGTGAGGAAAAAAATCAGAGTTAACGATTCGGGTCTGGTGACCCTTCCTCAGAGCTGGGGAAGTGTTCTCAGTGTTCACCGGATCTGAAACATTAACTCCGATTTTTTTCTTCATTGATGCTGCCAGACCTGCTGAGCTTTGCCAGCAACTCCTGTTCTTGTTTCTGTAAACTAGTCCCACCTGCTTTTTCCTAGCCCATATCCCCCCAAGCCTTTCCTATTCATGTATATTTCCAAAGCGCTTTTAAATGTTGTAACTGTACCCACTTCCTCATTCTACACGCGAACCACTCTCTTCGTAAAAAAAAAAGCCTCTTACATCTTCTATAAATCACCCTTCTCTCAATTTAAAAATGTGTCCTCTGGTCTTGAAATCTGCCCACTGTAGGGAATTAAGCATTCACTCTATCTATACTTCATTATTATTTTATAAACTTCTACCAGGTCACCTCTCACTCTCTTACACTCCCTTGGGAAAAAAGGGGTCCCAGCCTGTTTCTTTACAACTCAAATGTTCCATACCCAGCAACATCCTGGTAAATCTCTTCTGAACCCTCTCTATGATGAGCTGAATGGCTTTCCTCTGCACCTACATCCCATGCTCTTAAGGGTGCTGTATAAATGCAAAATGAGATATTCATTGAGAAGGACGGAAAAAAAGTTTTTAAATGAAAACAGTGTTTAGGTAACAGTGAATTGCAGCTGCAGTAAATGATGAGTGAATGAGTCAGAGGACAGTATGTGAATCTCAGCAGTTTGCACTCACAGCTCAAGCTAGCTGGGTAGAAATTAATCACATTAGTCATGCAGCGTCGCAAGTGAAAAAAGACAGAGAGAAGTGATGAAAATAGAGCCATGCAGTGTGAAGGGAACTGGAAAAGGTACAACCGCTCTCAGAAAAACAGGAGATTACCTGCGCCAGGAGACCAGACGGTCCCTGCGTCAGGAGACAGATGGTTTCTGCACCAGGAAGCCAGACGGTCCTGCATCAGGAAGCCAGACGGTCACTGCACCAGGAGACCAGATGGTCCCTATGTCAGGAGACAGACGGTCTCTGCGTCAGGAGACAGACGGTCCCTGCGTCAGGAAACAAGACAGTCACTGCACCAGGAGACCAGACGGTCCCTATGTCAGGAGACAGACGGTCTCTGCGTCAGGAGACAGACGGTCCCTGCGTCAGGAAACAAGACAGTCACTGCACCAGGAGACCAGACGGTCCCTGTGTCAGGAGACAGACGGTCCCTGCGTCAGGAGGCCAGATGTTCCCCGCTTCAGCAGACCAGACGGTCCCTGCGTCAGGAGACCAAACACTCATTGCGTCAGGAGACCAGACACTCCCTGTGTCAGGAGGCCAGACGTTCTCCACGTCAGGAGACAGACGGTCCCTGCGTCAGGAGGCCAGATGTTCCCCGCTTCAGCAGACCAGACGGTCCCTGCGTCAGGAGACCAAACACTCATTGCGTCAGGAGACCAGACACTCCCTGTGTCAGGAGGCCAGACGTTCTCCACGTCAGGAGACAGACGGTCCCCGCGTCAGGAGGCCAGATGTTCCCCGCTTCAGGAGGCCAGACGTTCCCCGCATCAGGAGGCCAGACGGTGCCCGCGTCAGGAGGCCAGACGTTCCCCGCATCAGGAGGCCAGACGGTGCCCGCGTCAGGAGGCCAGATGGTCCCTGCGTCAGGAGGCCAGACGGTCCCCACGTCAGGAGGCCAGACGAAATCAGATAGAGGAATCAGATCCAATAACATTTTGACTGTATTAAAGGACCTGGGTAAATATTTGACAAAGAAAATGAATTACAGGATCCATGAAGAGTGAGGTGGTTGCTGAGATTGTTTCAAAGTATTGTCAGTCTGGCTTTATATCTCTGCAAAGCCACATGAATACTAAAGCGTTATGTCTAGTGTGCAGCTGTCACACTGAAGAACTCACACTTCAAATGTCAAATTTCGAACAGTTATGCATTTAAGAAAGAGGAGGGATTGTCAGGATCCCTTTCTGGCTCCCCTCACCCTGATAATTCTCAGTCATTCCAAGGGTGGGAGTCAGGAATGTGCCAGCAACCACTAAGTGAAAAAAAACCTCTCAGCGATAACTGATTTCTGAGTGACCCCGGGTAGATACCTGCCTGGGGTCAGAATAAGAAACCTGAGCATCAAGAATTATTTCTCTTGAACCATGACCCGTCTGGTGGTTCCTCACTGAGACTGAGGGTCCAGCTGCAACGGCTTATGAGAGAGTGATTTGCATTTGTGTAGTAGCACCTATCACCTAGAGGATGTTATAGCCATTGAAGTGATCACTGTAGAATAATGAGGATTAATATCATAGAATCCCTACAGTGTGAAAGCAGGCTAATTGGCCTTTCAACTCCACACTGCCCCTCTGAAGAGCATCGTCCCACCCTCCTCCCTACCTTAAGCCTGTATTTCCCATGGCTAACCCATACAACCCTGGACACTTTGGGCATTTAGCATTGCCAATCCACCGAGCCTGCACATCTTCAGACTGTGGGAGGAAACCTACACAGACATGGGGAGAATGTGCACACTCCACACAGATTGTCACCCGAGGAAGGAAACTGAACCCAGGTTCCGAACACTGTGAGGTAGCAGCGCTAACCACTGAGCCACCGTGCCACACAAATGTTACCAACAATATCATTTCCGACTAATGTGCCAGAAGGAACTGGAGCCCGAACTAGTTCTGCAATCAATATTTTGTATACAAATTAGTAAACAAGGAGTTTCACAGATCTCCTAAGATTTAGACTACAGTCATTCTTCCAATGAGATAAAGCAGCAGCGTCAGAGTAAGGACAGTCTAGCTCAGTGACACAATCTTGAGAGATTGGACTGATTCCAAATAACTGACAGAGTCCATGAAGCCAGAATGGTATCTCAAACCACAGAGAAAGCTGTGTTAGCACAAACCAGTTGCTGCTCCAGTCTAGAAATCGCAGCAACCAATTTACACACAGTGAGAGCTTGAAAACTGCAAAGTGAGAAATTGCTTCAGTGATGGTGAGCAAGGGTGAAAGTATAGCCAATAAAGCCCATCTTCAGATACACCACAGAGGGCAGTCAGGGTCTTGATGTCATCTGAAATGCGATGGCTCGAGTGATGCTGCAGGACTCCTGTAATGCACATTGGGAGCACTGCTTCAGATTGTGGTGAGTTTATCAGGACTCACCCACACACAGGCTTTCACAGAGTCACAGGCAGCCTCGCAACCAGAAAGAAGAGAACGCGTAGTGAAAGGTGACAGTTTACACCAAGACATCAGGTCCCAGAAACAGGGAGGGAATGAGCGCAATGAGTTGTTGCGGGAAACTGTCACCAGGGCCACAATAATCCCGAATTAGGTCACCCATATCTGCCCATACCCTGCTGTGCTGCACATATTCCACAGCAGCTGGTTATTCAGCTTGGAGAAACTTACATTATATTAATTAGCAGCAGCACTCAGTGTGAGGTACAGGCCTGCAGTGCGGCAGTCACAGTACCATGTCTCCAAGGATTTGGCACCCTGGATTTGGGATTTGTCTCATTTACATTTCCCTTTTCGAAGATTTCCTGTACAAATCAAGCACAACGTATAAATTTGATTCCAGCCTCTAACTCACGCTCGAGTATCCATTATTCAATATATAAACCATCCGAACCCCTCGATTAGATTCCAGTCTGTAACTCACTCCCGGGTATCCATTATTCTAGATATAAACCATCTGAACCCCTCATTAGATTCCAGTCTGTAACTCACTCCCGGGTATCCATTATTCTATATATAAACCATCTGAACCCCTCGATTAGATTCCAGACTGTAACTCACTCCCAGGTATCCATTATTCTATATATAAAACATCCGAACCCTTTGATTAGATTCCAGTCTATAACTCACTCCCAGGTATCCATTATTCTATATATAAACCATCTGAACTCCTCGATTAGATTCCAGTCTGTAAGTCACTCCCAGGTATCCATTATTCTATATATAAACCATCTGAACTCCTCGATTAGATTCCAGTCTGTAACTCACTCCCAGGTATCCATTATTCTATATATAAACCATCCGAACCCCTCGATTAGATTCCAGTCTGTAACTCACTCCCAGGTATCCATTATTCTATATATAAACCATCTGAACCCCTGGATTAGATTCCAGTCTGTAACTTACTCCCAGGTATCCATTATTCTATATATAAACCATCCGAACCCCTCGATCAGATTCCAGTCTGTAACTCACTCCCAGGTATCCATTATTCTATATATAAACCATCCGAACCCCTCGATTAGATTCCAGTCTGTAACTCACTCCCGGGTATCCATTATTCTATATATAAACCATCTGAACCCCTCGATTAGATTCCAGTCTGTAACTCACTCCCAGGTATCCATTATTCTATATATAAACCATCCGAACCCCTCGATGAGATTCCAGTCTGTAACTCACTCCCAGGTATCCATTATTCTATATATAAACCATCTGAACCCCTCGATTAGATTCCAGCCTGTAACTCACTCCCAGGTATCCATTATTCTACATGTAAACCATCTGAACCCCTCAATTAGATTCCAGTCTGTAACTCACTCCCATGTATCCATTATTCTATATATAAACCATCTGAACCCCTCCATTAGATTCCAGTCTGTAACTCACTCCCGGGTATCCATTATTCTATATATAAACCATCTGAACCCCTCGATCAGATTCCAGTCTGTAACTCACTCCCAGGTATCCATTATTCTATATATAAACCATCTGAACCCCTCGATTAGATTCCAGCCTGTAACTCACTCCCAGGTATCCATTATTCTATATATAAACCATCTGAACCCCTCGAATAGATTCCAGTCTGTAACTCACTCCCAGGTATCCATTATTCCATATATAAACCATCTGAACCCCCCGATTAGATTCCAGTCTGTAACTACCCGCAGGTATCCATTATTCTATATATAAACCATCTGAACCCCTCAATTAGATTCCAGTCTGTAACTCACCCCCAGGTATCCATTATTCTATATATAAACCATCTGAACCCCTCGAGTAGATTCCAGACTGTAACTCACTCCCAGGTATCCATTATTCTATATATAAACCATCTGAACCCCTCTATTAGATTCCAGTCTGTAACTCACTCCCAGGTATCCATTATTCTATATATAAACCATCTGAACCCCTCAATTAGATTCCAGTCTGTAACTCACTCCCAGGTATCCATTATTCTATATGTAAACCATCCGAACCCCTCGATTAGATTCCAGTCTGTAACTCACTCCCAGGTATCCATTATTCTATATATAAACCATCCGAACCCCTCCATTAGATTCCAGTCTGTAACTCACTCCCAGGTATCCATTATTCTATATATAAACCATCTGAACCCCTCGATTAGATTCCAGTCTGTAACTCACCCCCAGGTATCCATTATTCTATATATAAACCATCCGAACCCCTCGATTAGATTCCAGTATGTAACTCACTCCCAGGTATCCATTATTCTATATAGAAACCATCTGAACCTCTCGATTAGATTCCAGTCTGTAACTCACTCCCAGGTATCCATTATTCTATATATAAACCATCTGAACCCCTCGATTAGATTCCAGCCTGTAACTCACTCCCAGGTATCCATTATTCTATGTATAAACCATCCGAACCCCTCGAATACATTCCAGTCTGTAACTCACTCCCAGGTATCCATTATTCTATATATAAACCATCCGAACCCCTCGAATACATTCCAGCCTGTAACTCACTCCCAGGTATCCATTATTCTATATATAAACCATCTGAACCCCTCAATTCGATTCCAGTCTGTAACTCACTCCCAGGTATCCATTATTCTATATATAAACCATCTGAACCCCTCGATTCGATTCCAGTCTGTAACTCACTCCCAGGTATCCATTATTCTATATATAAACCATCTGAACTCCTCGATTAGATTCCAGTCTGTAACTCACTCCCAGGTATCCATTATTCTATATATAAACCATCCGAACCCCTCGATTAGATTCCAGACTGTAACTCACTCCCAGGTATCCATTATTCTATATATAAACCATCTGAACCCCTCGATTAGATTCCAGTCTGTAACTTACTCCCAGGTATCCATTATTCTATATATAAACCATCCGAACCCCTCGATTAGATTCCAGTCTGTAACTCACTCCCAGGTATCCATTATTCTATATATAAACCATCCGAACCCCTCGATTAGATTCCAGACTGTAACTCACTCCCAGGTATCCATTATTCTATATATAAACCATCCGAACCCCTCGATTAGATTCCAGTCTGTAACTCACTCCCAGGTAACCATTTTTCTATATATAAACCATCTTAACCCCTCGATTAGATTCCAGTCTGTAACTCACTCCCAGGTATCCATTATTCTATATATAAACCATCTGAACCCCTCTATTAGATTCCAGTCTGTAACTCACTCCCAGGTATCCATTATTCTATATATAAACCATCCGAACCCCCGATTAGATTCCAGTCTGTAACTCACTCCCAGGTATCCATTATTCTATATATAAACCATCTGAACCCCTCGAATAGATTCCAGTCTGTAACTCACCCCCAGGTATCCATTATTCTATATATAAACCATCTGACCCCCTCGAATAGATTCCAGTCTGTAACTCACCCCCAGGTATCCATTATTCTATATATAAACCATCTGAACCCCTTGATTAGATTCCAGTCTGTAATTCACTCCCAGGTATCCATTATTCTATATAGAAACCATCTGAAGCCCTCGAATAGATTCCAGTCTGTAAGTCACCCCCAGCTATCCATTATTCTATATATAAACCATCCGAACCCCTCGATTAGATTCCAGTCTCTAACACACTCCCAGGTATCCATTATTCTAGATATAAACCATCTGAACCCCTCGAATAGATTCCAGACTGTAACTCACCCCCAGGTATCCATTATTCAATATATAAACCATCTGAACCCCTCAATTAGATTCCAGTCTGTAACTCACTCCCAGGTATCCATTATTCTATATATAAACCATCTGAACCCCTCGATTAGATTCCAGTCTGTAACTCACTCCCAGGTATCCATTATTCTATATATAAACCATCCGAACCCCTCGATTAGATTCCAGTCTGTAACTCACTCCCAGGTATCCATTATTCTATATATAAACCATCTGAACCCCTCGATTAAATTCCAGTCTGTAACTCACTCCCAGGTATCCATTATTCTATATATAAACCATCTGAACCCCTCGATTAGATTCCAGTCTCTAACTCACTCCCAGGTATCCATTATTCTATATATAAACCATCCGAACCCCTCGAATAGATTCCAGTCTGTAACTCACACCCAGGTATCCATTATTCTATATATAAAACATCCGAACCCCTCGATTAGATTCCAGTCTGTAACTCACTCCCAGGTATCCATTATTCTATATATAAACCATCCGAACCCCTCGATTAGATTCCAGACTGTAACTCACTCCCAGGTATCCATTATTCTATATATAAACCATCTGAACCCCTCGATTAGATTCCAGTCTGTAACTCACTCCCAGGTATCCATTTTTCTATATATAAACCATCTGAACCCCTCGATTAAATTCCAGTCTGTAACTCACTCCCAGGTATCCATTATTCTATATATAAACCATCCGAACCCCTCGAATAGATTCCAGTCTGTAACTCACACCCAGGTATCCATTATTCTATATATAAAACATCCGAACCCCTCGATTAGATTCCAGTCTGTAACTCACTCCCAGGTATCCATTATTCTATATATAAACCATCCGAACCCCTCGATTAGATTCCAGTCTGTAACTCACACCCAGGTATCCATTATTCTATATATAAACCATCTGAAACCCTCAATTGGATTCCAGTCTGTAACTCACTCCCAGGTATCCATTATTCTATATATAAACCATCCAAACCCCTCGAATACATTCCAGACTGTAACTCACTCCCAGGTATCCATTATTCTATATATAAACCATCCGAACCCCTCGATTAGATTCCAGTCTGTAACTCACCCCCAGGAATCCATTATTCTATATATAAAACATCCGAACCCCTCGATTAGATTCCAGTCTGTAACTCACTCCCGGGTATCCATTATTCTATATATAAACCATCTGAACCCCTCGATTAGATTCCAGTCTGTAACTCACTCCCAGGTATCCATTATTCTATATATAAACCATCCGAACCCCTCGATTAGATTCCAGTCTGTAACTCACTCTCAGGTATCCATTATTCTATATATAAACCATCCGAACCCCTCGATTAGATTCCAGTCTGTAACTCACTCCCAGGTATCCATTATTCTATATATAAACAATCTGAACCCCTCGATTAGATTCCAGTCTGTAACTCACTCCCAGGTATCCATTATTCTATATATAAACCATCTGAACTCCTCGATTAGATTCCAGTCTGTAAGTCACTCCCAGGTATCCATTATTCTATATATAAACCATCTGAACTCCTCGATTAGATTCCAGTCTGTAACTCACTCCCAGGTATCCATTATTCTATACATAAACCATCCGAACCCCTCGATTAGATTCCAGTCTGTAACTCACTCCCAGGTATCCATTATTCCATATATAAACCATCTGAATCCCTGGATTAGATTCCAGTCTGTAACTCACTCCCAGGTATCCATTATTCTATATATAAACCATCCGAACCCCTCGATTAGATTCCAGTCTGTAACTCACTCCCAGGTATCCATTATTCTATATATAAACCATCCGAACCCCTCGATTAGATTCCAGTCTGTAACTCACTCCCGGGTATCCATTATTCTATATATAAACCATCTGAACCCCTCGATTAGATTCCAGTCTGTAACTCACTCCCAGGTATCCATTATTCAATATATAAACCATCCGAACCCCTCGATTAGATTCCAGTCTGTAACTCACTCCCAGGTATCCATTATTCTATATATAAACCATCTGAACCCCTCGATTAGATTCCAGCCTGTAACTCACCCCCAGGTATCCATTATTCTATATATAAACCATCTGAACCCCTCCATTCGATTCCAGCCTGTAACTCACTCCCAGGTATCCATTATTCTACATGTAAACCATCTGAACCCCTCAATTAGATTCCAGTCTGTAACTCACTCCCATGTATCCATTATTCTATATATAAACCATCTGAACCCCTCCATTAGATTCCAGTCTGTAACTCACTCCCGGGTATCCATTATTCTATATATAAACCATCTGAACCCCTCGATCAGATTCCAGTCTGTAACTCACTCCCAGGTATCCATTATTCTATATATAAACCATCTGAACCCCTCGAATAGATTCCAGTCTGTAACTCACTCCCAGGTATCCATTATTCTATATATAAACCATCTGAAATCCCCGATTAGATTCCAGTCTGTAACTACCCGCAGGTATCCATTATTCTATATATAAACCATCTGAACCCCTCAATTAGATTCCAGTCTGTAACTCACCCCCAGGTATCCATTATTCTATATATAAACCATCTGAACCCCTCGATTAGATTCCAGACTGTAACTCACTCCCAGGTATCCATTATTCTATATATAAACCATCTGAACTCCTCGATTAGATTCCAGTCTGTAACTCACTCCCAGGTATCCATTATTCTATATATAAACCATCCGAACCCCTCGATTAGATTCCAGTCTGTAACTCACTCCCAGGTATCCATTATTCTATATATAAACCATCTGAACCCCTGGATTAGATTCCAGTCTGTAACTCACTCCCAGGTATCCATTATTCTATATATAAACCATCCGAATCCCTCGATTAGATTCCAGTCTGTAACTCACTCCCAGGTATCCATTATTCTATATATGAACCATCCGAACCCCTCGATTAGATTCCAGTCTGTAACTCACTCCCGGGTATCCATTATTCTATATATAAACCATCTGAACCCCTCGATTAGATTCCAGTCTGTAACTCACTCCCAGGTATCCATTATTCAATATATAAACCATCCGAACCCCTCGATTAGATTCCAGTCTGTAACTCACTCCCAGGTATCCATTATTCTATATATAAACCATCTGAACCCCTCGATTAGATTCCAGCCTGTAACTCACCCCCAGGTATCCATTATTCTATATATAAACCATCTGAACCCCTCCATTCGATTCCAGCCTGTAACTCACTCCCAGGTATCCATTATTCTACATGTAAACCATCTGAACCCCTCAATTAGATTCCAGTCTGTAACTCACTCCCATGTATCCATTATTCTATATATAAACCATCTGAACCCCTCCATTAGATTCCAGGCTGTAACTCACACCCGGGTATCCATTATTCTATATATAAACCATCTGAACCCCTCGATCAGATTCCAGTCTGTAACTCACTCCCAGGTATCCATTATTCTATATATAAACCATCTGAACCCCTCGAATAGATTCCAGTCTGTAACTCACTCCCAGGTATCCATTATTCTATATATAAACCATCTGAAATCCCCGAAAAGATTCCAGTCTGTAACTACCCGCAGGTATCCATTATTCTATATATAAACCATCTGAACCCCTCAATTAGATTCCAGCCTGTAACTCACCCCCAGGTATCCATTATTCTATATATAAACCATCTGAACCCCTCGATTAGATTCCAGACTGTAACTCACTCCCAGGTATCCATTATTCTATATATAAACCATCCGAACTCCTCGAATAGATTCCAGTCTGTAACTTACTCCCAGGTATCCATTATTCTATATATAAACCATCTGAACCCCTCTATTAGATTCCAGTCTGTAACTCACTCCCAGGTATCCATTATTCTATATATAAACCATCTGAACCCCTCAATTAGATTCCAGTCTGTAACTCACTCCCAGGTATCCATTATGCTATATATAAACCATCCGAACCCCTCGATTAGATTCCAGTCTGTAACTCACTCCCGGGTATCCATTAATCTATATATAAACCATCTGAACCCCTCGATTAGATTCCAGTCTGTAACTCACTCCCAGGTATCCATTATTCTATACGTAAACCATCTGAACCCCTCGATTAGATTCCAGTCTGTAACTCACCCCCAGGTATCCATTATTCTATATATAAACCATCTGAACCCCTCGAATAGATTCCAGTCTGTAACTCACTCCCAGGTATCCATTATTCCATATATAAACCATCCGAACCCCTCGATTAAATTCCAGTCTGTAACTCACTCCCAGGTATCCATTATTCCATATATAAACCATCCGAACCCCTCGATTAAATTCCAGTCTGTAACTCACTCCCAGGTATCCATTATTCTATATATAAACCATCCGAACCCCTCGATTCGATTCCAGTCTGTAACTCACTCCCAGGTATCCATTTTTCTATATATAAACCATCTGAACCCCTCGAATAGATTCCAGTCTGTAACTCACTCCCAGGTATCCATTATTCTATATATAAACCATCCGAACCCCTCGATTAGATTCCAGTCTGTAACTCACACCCAGGTATCCATTATTCTATATATAAACCATCTGAACCCCTCGATTAGATTCCAGTCTGTAACTCACTCCCAGGTATCCATTATTCTATATATAAACCATCCGAACCCCTCGATTAGATTCCAGTCTGTAACTCACTCCCAGGTATCCATTATTCTATATATAAACCATCCGAACCCCTCGATTAGATTCCAGACTGTAACTCACTCCCAGGTATCCATTATTCTACATATAAACCATCTGAACCCCTCGATTAGATTCCAGACTGTAACTCACTCCCAGGTATCCATTATTCTATATATAAACCATCCGAACCCCTCGATTAGATTCCAGTCTGTAACTCACTCCCAGGTAACCATTTTTCTATATTTAAACCATCTGAACCCCTCGATTAGATTCCAGTCTGTAACTCACTCCCAGGTATCCATTATTCTATATATAAACCATCTGAACCCCTCGATTAGATTCCAGTCCTTAACTCACTCCCAGGTATCCATTATTCTATATATAAACCATCCGAACCCCCGATTAGATTCCAGTCTGTAACTCACTCCCAGTTATCCATTATTCTATATATAAACCATCTGAACCCCTCGAATAGATTCCAGTCTGTAATTCACTCCCAGGTATCCATTATTCTATATATAAACCATCTGAACCCCTCGAATAGATTCCAGTCTGTAAGTCACCCCCAGGTATCCATTATTCTATATATAAACCATCTGAACCACTCGATTAGATTCCAGTCTGTAACTCACTCCCAGGTATCCATTATTCTATATATAAACCATCCGAACCCCTCGATTAGATTCCAGTCTCTAACTCACTCCCAGGTATCCATTATTCTATATATAAACCATCCGAACCCCTCGATTAGATTCCAGTCTGTAACTCACTCCCAGGTATCCATTATTCTATATATAAACCATCCGAACCCATCGATTAGATTCCAGTCTGTAACTCACTCCCAGGTATCCATTATTCTATATATAAACCATCTGAACCCCTCGAATAGATTCCAGACTGTAACTCACCCCCAGGTATCCATTATTCAATATATAAACCATCTGAACCCCTCGATTAGATTCCAGTCTGTAACTCACTCCCAGGTATCCATTATTCTATATATAAACCATCTGAACCCCTCGATTAGATTCCAGTCTGTAACTCACTCCCAGGTATCCATTATTCTATATATAAACCATCCGAACCCCTCGATTAGATTCCAGTCTGTAACTCACACCCATGTATCCATTATTCTATATATAAACCATCTGAACCCCTCCATTAGATTCCAGTCTGTAACTCACTCCCGGGTATCCATTATTCTATATATAAACCATCTGAACCCCTCGATCAGATTCCAGTCTGTAACTCACTCCCAGGTATCCATTATTCTATATATAAACCATCTGAACCCCTCGATTAGATTCCAGCCTGTAACTCACTCCCAGGTATCCATTATTCTATATATAAACCATCTGAACCCCTCGAATAGATTCCAGTCTGTAACTCACTCCCAGGTATCCATTATTCCATATATAAACCATCTGAACCCCCCGATTAGATTCCAGTCTGTAACTACCCGCAGGTATCCATTATTCTATATATAAACCATCTGAACCCCTCAATTAGATTCCAGTCTGTAACTCACCCCCAGGTATCCATTATTCTATATATAAACCATCTGAACCCCTCGAGTAGATTCCAGACTGTAACTCACTCCCAGGTATCCATTATTCTATATATAAACCATCTGAACCCCTCTATTAGATTCCAGTCTGTAACTCACTCCCAGGTATCCATTATTCTATATATAAACCATCTGAACCCCTCAATTAGATTCCAGTCTGTAACTCACTCCCAGGTATCCATTATTCTATATGTAAACCATCCGAACCCCTCGATTAGATTCCAGTCTGTAACTCACTCCCAGGTATCCATTATTCTATATATAAACCATCCGAACCCCTCCATTAGATTCCAGTCTGTAACTCACTCCCAGGTATCCATTATTCTATATATAAACCATCTGAACCCCTCGATTAGATTCCAGTCTGTAACTCACCCCCAGGTATCCATTATTCTATATATAAACCATCCGAACCCCTCGATTAGATTCCAGTATGTAACTCACTCCCAGGTATCCATTATTCTATATAGAAACCATCTGAACCTCTCGATTAGATTCCAGTCTGTAACTCACTCCCAGGTATCCATTATTCTATATATAAACCATCTGAACCCCTCGATTAGATTCCAGCCTGTAACTCACTCCCAGGTATCCATTATTCTATGTATAAACCATCCGAACCCCTCGAATACATTCCAGTCTGTAACTCACTCCCAGGTATCCATTATTCTATATATAAACCATCCGAACCCCTCGAATACATTCCAGCCTGTAACTCACTCCCAGGTATCCATTATTCTATATATAAACCATCTGAACCCCTCAATTCGATTCCAGTCTGTAACTCACTCCCAGGTATCCATTATTCTATATATAAACCATCTGAACCCCTCGATTCGATTCCAGTCTGTAACTCACTCCCAGGTATCCATTATTCTATATATAAACCATCTGAACTCCTCGATTAGATTCCAGTCTGTAACTCACTCCCAGGTATCCATTATTCTATATATAAACCATCCGAACCCCTCGATTAGATTCCAGACTGTAACTCACTCCCAGGTATCCATTATTCTATATATAAACCATCTGAACCCCTCGATTAGATTCCAGTCTGTAACTTACTCCCAGGTATCCATTATTCTATATATAAACCATCCGAACCCCTCGATTAGATTCCAGTCTGTAACTCACTCCCAGGTATCCATTATTCTATATATAAACCATCCGAACCCCTCGATTAGATTCCAGACTGTAACTCACTCCCAGGTATCCATTATTCTATATATAAACCATCCGAACCCCTCGATTAGATTCCAGTCTGTAACTCACTCCCAGGTAACCATTTTTCTATATATAAACCATCTTAACCCCTCGATTAGATTCCAGTCTGTAACTCACTCCCAGGTATCCATTATTCTATATATAAACCATCTGAACCCCTCTATTAGATTCCAGTCTGTAACTCACTCCCAGGTATCCATTATTCTATATATAAACCATCCGAACCCCCGATTAGATTCCAGTCTGTAACTCACTCCCAGGTATCCATTATTCTATATATAAACCATCTGAACCCCTCGAATAGATTCCAGTCTGTAACTCACCCCCAGGTATCCATTATTCTATATATAAACCATCTGACCCCCTCGAATAGATTCCAGTCTGTAACTCACCCCCAGGTATCCATTATTCTATATATAAACCATCTGAACCCCTTGATTAGATTCCAGTCTGTAATTCACTCCCAGGTATCCATTATTCTATATAGAAACCATCTGAAGCCCTCGAATAGATTCCAGTCTGTAAGTCACCCCCAGCTATCCATTATTCTATATATAAACCATCCGAACCCCTCGATTAGATTCCAGTCTCTAACACACTCCCAGGTATCCATTATTCTAGATATAAACCATCTGAACCCCTCGAATAGATTCCAGACTGTAACTCACCCCCAGGTATCCATTATTCAATATATAAACCATCTGAACCCCTCAATTAGATTCCAGTCTGTAACTCACTCCCAGGTATCCATTATTCTATATATAAACCATCTGAACCCCTCGATTAGATTCCAGTCTGTAACTCACTCCCAGGTATCCATTATTCTATATATAAACCATCCGAACCCCTCGATTAGATTCCAGTCTGTAACTCACTCCCAGGTATCCATTATTCTATATATAAACCATCTGAACCCCTCGATTAAATTCCAGTCTGTAACTCACTCCCAGGTATCCATTATTCTATATATAAACCATCTGAACCCCTCGATTAGATTCCAGTCTCTAACTCACTCCCAGGTATCCATTATTCTATATATAAACCATCCGAACCCCTCGAATAGATTCCAGTCTGTAACTCACACCCAGGTATCCATTATTCTATATATAAAACATCCGAACCCCTCGATTAGATTCCAGTCTGTAACTCACTCCCAGGTATCCATTATTCTATATATAAACCATCTGAACCCCTCGATTAGATTCCAGACTGTAACTCACTCCCAGGTATCCATTATTCTATATATAAACCATCTGAACCCCTCGATTAGATTCCAGTCTGTAACTCACTCCCAGGTATCCATTTTTCTATATATAAACCATCTGAACCCCTCGATTAAATTCCAGTCTGTAACTCACTCCCAGGTATCCATTATTCTATATATAAACCATCCGAACCCCTCGAATAGATTCCAGTCTGTAACTCACACCCAGGTATCCATTATTCTATATATAAAACATCCGAACCCCTCGATTAGATTCCAGTCTGTAACTCACTCCCAGGTATCCATTATTCTATATATAAACCATCCGAACCCCTCGATTAGATTCCAGTCTGTAACTCACACCCAGGTATCCATTATTCTATATATAAACCATCTGAAACCCTCAATTGGATTCCAGTCTGTAACTCACTCCCAGGTATCCATTATTCTATATATAAACCATCCAAACCCCTCGAATACATTCCAGACTGTAACTCACTCCCAGGTATCCATTATTCTATATATAAACCATCCGAACCCCTCGATTAGATTCCAGTCTGTAACTCACCCCCAGGAATCCATTATTCTATATATAAAACATCCGAACCCCTCGATTAGATTCCAGTCTGTAACTCACTCCCGGGTATCCATTATTCTATATATAAACCATCTGAACCCCTCGATTAGATTCCAGACTGTAACTCACTCCCAGGTATCCATTATTCTATATATAAACCATCTGAACCCCTCGATTAGATTCCAGTCTGTAACTCACTCCCAGGTATCCAAAATTCTATATATAAACCATCCGAACCCCTCGATTAGATTCCAGTCTGTAACTCACTCTCAGGTATCCATTATTCTATATATAAACCATCCGAACCCCTCGATTAGATTCCAGTCTGTAACTCACTCCCAGGTATCCATTATTCTATATATAAACCATCTGAACCCCTCGATTAGATTCCAGTCTGTAACTCACTCCCAGGTATCCATTATTCTATATATAAACCATCTGAACTCCTCGATTAGATTCCAGTCTGTAAGTCACTCCCAGGTATCCATTATTCTATATATAAACCATCTGAACTCCTCGATTAGATTCCAGTCTGTAACTCACTCCCAGGTATCCATTATTCTATACATAAACCATCCGAACCCCTCGATTAGATTCCAGTCTGTAACTCACTCCCAGGTATCCATTATTCCATATATAAACCATCTGAATCCCTGGATTAGATTCCAGTCTGTAACTCACTCCCAGGTATCCATTATTCTATATATAAACCATCCGAACCCCTCGATTAGATTCCAGTCTGTAACTCACTCCCAGGTATCCATTATTCTATATATAAACCATCCGAACCCCTCGATTAGATTCCAGTCTGTAACTCACTCCCGGGTATCCATTATTCTATATATAAACCATCTGAACCCCTCGATTAGATTCCAGTCTGTAACTCACTCCCAGGTATCCATTATTCAATATATAAACCATCCGAACCCCTCGATTAGATTCCAGTCTGTAACTCACTCCCAGGTATCCATTATTCTATATATAAACCATCTGAACCCCTCGATTAGATTCCAGCCTGTAACTCACCCCCAGGTATCCATTATTCTATATATAAACCATCTGAACCCCTCCATTCGATTCCAGCCTGTAACTCACTCCCAGGTATCCATTATTCTACATGTAAACCATCTGAACCCCTCAATTAGATTCCAGTCTGTAACTCACTCCCATGTATCCATTATTCTATATATAAACCATCTGAACCCCTCCATTAGATTCCAGTCTGTAACTCACTCCCGGGTATCCATTATTCTATATATAAACCATCTGAACCCCTCGATCAGATTCCAGTCTGTAACTCACTCCCAGGTATCCATTATTCTATATATAAACCATCTGAACCCCTCGAATAGATTCCAGTCTGTAACTCACTCCCAGGTATCCATTATTCTATATATAAACCATCTGAAATCCCCGATTAGATTCCAGTCTGTAACTACCCGCAGGTATCCATTATTCTATATATAAACCATCTGAACCCCTCAATTAGATTCCAGTCTGTAACTCACCCCCAGGTATCCATTATTCTATATATAAACCATCTGAACCCCTCGATTAGATTCCAGACTGTAACTCACTCCCAGGTATCCATTATTCTATATATAAACCATCTGAACTCCTCGATTAGATTCCAGTCTGTAACTCACTCCCAGGTATCCATTATTCTATATATAAACCATCCGAACCCCTCGATTAGATTCCAGTCTGTAACTCACTCCCAGGTATCCATTATTCTATATATAAACCATCTGAACCCCTGGATTAGATTCCAGTCTGTAACTCACTCCCAGGTATCCATTATTCTATATATAAACCATCCGAATCCCTCGATTAGATTCCAGTCTGTAACTCACTCCCAGGTATCCATTATTCTATATATGAACCATCCGAACCCCTCGATTAGATTCCAGTCTGTAACTCACTCCCGGGTATCCATTATTCTATATATAAACCATCTGAACCCCTCGATTAGATTCCAGTCTGTAACTCACTCCCAGGTATCCATTATTCAATATATAAACCATCCGAACCCCTCGATTAGATTCCAGTCTGTAACTCACTCCCAGGTATCCATTATTCTATATATAAACCATCTGAACCCCTCGATTAGATTCCAGCCTGTAACTCACCCCCAGGTATCCATTATTCTATATATAAACCATCTGAACCCCTCCATTCGATTCCAGCCTGTAACTCACTCCCAGGTATCCATTATTCTACATGTAAACCATCTGAACCCCTCAATTAGATTCCAGTCTGTAACTCACTCCCATGTATCCATTATTCTATATATAAACCATCTGAACCCCTCCATTAGATTCCAGTCTGTAACTCACACCCGGGTATCCATTATTCTATATATAAACCATCTGAACCCCTCGATCAGATTCCAGTCTGTAACTCACTCCCAGGTATCCATTATTCTATATATAAACCATCTGAACCCCTCGAATAGATTCCAGTCTGTAACTCACTCCCAGGTATCCATTATTCTATATATAAACCATCTGAAATCCCCGAAAAGATTCCAGTCTGTAACTACCCGCAGGTATCCATTATTCTATATATAAACCATCTGAACCCCTCAATTAGATTCCAGCCTGTAACTCACCCCCAGGTATCCATTATTCTATATATAAACCATCTGAACCCCTCGATTAGATTCCAGACTGTAACTCACTCCCAGGTATCCATTATTCTATATATAAACCATCCGAACTCCTCGAATAGATTCCAGTCTGTAACTTACTCCCAGGTATCCATTATTCTATATATAAACCATCTGAACCCCTCTATTAGATTCCAGTCTGTAACTCACTCCCAGGTATCCATTATTCTATATATAAACCATCTGAACCCCTCAATTAGATTCCAGTCTGTAACTCACTCCCAGGTATCCATTATGCTATATATAAACCATCCGAACCCCTCGATTAGATTCCAGTCTGTAACTCACTCCCGGGTATCCATTAATCTATATATAAACCATCTGAACCCCTCGATTAGATTCCAGTCTGTAACTCACTCCCAGGTATCCATTATTCTATACGTAAACCATCTGAACCCCTCGATTAGATTCCAGTCTGTAACTCACCCCCAGGTATCCATTATTCTATATATAAACCATCTGAACCCCTCGAATAGATTCCAGTCTGTAACTCACTCCCAGGTATCCATTATTCCATATATAAACCATCCGAACCCCTCGATTAAATTCCAGTCTGTAACTCACTCCCAGGTATCCATTATTCCATATATAAACCATCCGAACCCCTCGATTAAATTCCAGTCTGTAACTCACTCCCAGGTATCCATTATTCTATATATAAACCATCCGAACCCCTCGATTCGATTCCAGTCTGTAACTCACTCCCAGGTATCCATTTTTCTATATATAAACCATCTGAACCCCTCGAATAGATTCCAGTCTGTAACTCACTCCCAGGTATCCATTATTCTATATATAAACCATCCGAACCCCTCGATTAGATTCCAGTCTGTAACTCACACCCAGGTATCCATTATTCTATATATAAACCATCTGAACCCCTCGATTAGATTCCAGTCTGTAACTCACTCCCAGGTATCCATTATTCTATATATAAACCATCCGAACCCCTCGATTAGATTCCAGTCTGTAACTCACTCCCAGGTATCCATTATTCTATATATAAACCATCCGAACCCCTCGATTAGATTCCAGACTGTAACTCACTCCCAGGTATCCATTATTCTACATATAAACCATCTGAACCCCTCGATTAGATTCCAGACTGTAACTCACTCCCAGGTATCCATTATTCTATATATAAACCATCCGAACCCCTCGATTAGATTCCAGTCTGTAACTCACTCCCAGGTAACCATTTTTCTATATTTAAACCATCTGAACCCCTCGATTAGATTCCAGTCTGTAACTCACTCCCAGGTATCCATTATTCTATATATAAACCATCTGAACCCCTCGATTAGATTCCAGTCCTTAACTCACTCCCAGGTATCCATTATTCTATATATAAACCATCCGAACCCCCGATTAGATTCCAGTCTGTAACTCACTCCCAGTTATCCATTATTCTATATATAAACCATCTGAACCCCTCGAATAGATTCCAGTCTGTAATTCACTCCCAGGTATCCATTATTCTATATATAAACCATCTGAACCCCTCGAATAGATTCCAGTCTGTAAGTCACCCCCAGGTATCCATTATTCTATATATAAACCATCTGAACCACTCGATTAGATTCCAGTCTGTAACTCACTCCCAGGTATCCATTATTCTATATATAAACCATCCGAACCCCTCGATTAGATTCCAGTCTCTAACTCACTCCCAGGTATCCATTATTCTATATATAAACCATCCGAACCCCTCGATTAGATTCCAGTCTGTAACTCACTCCCAGGTATCCATTATTCTATATATAAACCATCCGAACCCATCGATTAGATTCCAGTCTGTAACTCACTCCCAGGTATCCATTATTCTATATATAAACCATCTGAACCCCTCGAATAGATTCCAGACTGTAACTCACCCCCAGGTATCCATTATTCAATATATAAACCATCTGAACCCCTCGATTAGATTCCAGTCTGTAACTCACTCCCAGGTATCCATTATTCTATATATAAACCATCTGAACCCCTCGATTAGATTCCAGTCTGTAACTCACTCCCAGGTATCCATTATTCTATATATAAACCATCCGAACCCCTCGATTAGATTCCAGTCTGTAACTCACTCCCAGGTATCCATTATTCTATATATAAACCATCCGAACCCCTCGATTAAATTCCAGTCTGTAACTCACTCCCAGGTATCCATTATTCTATATATAAACAATCTGAACCCCTCTATTAGATTCCAGTCTGTAAATCACTCCCAGGTATCCATTATTCTATATATAAACAATCCGAACCCCTCAAATAGATTCCAGTCTGTAACTCACACCCAGGTATCCATTATTCTATATATAAAACATCCGAACCCCTCGATTAGATTCCAGTCTGTAACTCACTCCCAGGTATCCATTATTCTATATATAAACCATCCGAACCCCTCGATTAGATTCCAGACTGTAACTCACTCCCAGGTATCCATTATTCTATATATAAACCATCTGAACCCCTCGATTAGATTCCAGTCTGTAACTCACTCCCAGGTATCCATTATTCTATATATAAACCATCTGAACCCCTCGATTAAATTCCAGTCTGTAACTCACTCCCAGGTATCCATTATTCTATACAAAAACCATCCGAACCCCTCGAATAGATTCCAGTCTGTAACTCACACCCAGGTATCCATTGTTCTATATATAAAACATCAGAACCCCTCGATTAGATTCCAGTCTGTAACTCGCTCCCAGGTATCCATTGTTCCATTTATAAACCATCCGAACCCCTCGATTAGATTCCAGTCTGTAACTCACACCCAGGTATCCATTATTCTATATATAAACCATCTGAACCCCTCAATTGGATTCCAGTCTGTAACTCACTCCCAGGTATCCATTATTCTATATATAAACCATCCGAACCCCTCGAATAGATTCCAGACTGTAACTCACTCCCAGGTATCCATTATTCTATATATAAACCATCCGAACCCCTCGATTAGATTCCAGTCTGTAACTCACCCCCAGGAATCCATTATTCTATATATAAAACATCCGAACCCCTCGATTAGATTCCAGTCTGTAACTCACTCCCAGGTGTCCATTATTCTATATATAAAACATCCGAACCCCTCGATTAGATTCCAGACTGTAACTCACTCCCAGGTATCCATTATTCTATATATAAACCATCCGAACCCCTCGAATACATTCCAGCCTGTAACTCACTCCCAGGTATCCATTATTCTATATATAAACCATCCGAACCCCTCGATTAGATTCCAGTCTGTAACTCACTCCCAGGTATCCATTATTCTATATATAAACCATCCGAACCCCTCGATTAGATTCCAGTCTGTAACTCACTCCCAGGTATCCATTATTCTATATATAAACCATCTGAACCCCCCGATTAGATTCCAGTCTGTAACTCACTCCCAGGTATCCATTATTCTATATATAAACCATCTGAACCCCTCGATTAGATTCCAGTCTGTAACTCACCCCCAGGTATCCATTATTCTATGTATAAACCATCTGAACCCCTCGAATAGATTCCAGTCTGTAACTCACTCCCAGGTATCCATTATTCTATATATAAACCATCTGAACCCCTCGAATAGATTCCTGTCTGTAACTCACTCCCAGGTATCCATTATTCTATATATAAACCATCCCAACCCCTCGAATACATTCCAGCCTGTAACTCACTCCCAGGTCTCCATTAATCTATATATAAACCATCTGAACCCCTCGAATAGATTCCAGTCTGTAACTCACTCCCGGGTATCCATTATTCTATATATAAACCATCCGAACGCCTCGATTAGATTCCAGTCTGTAACTCACTCCCAGGTATCCATTATTCTATATATAAACCATCCGAACCCCACGATTAGATTCCAGTCTGTAACTCACTCCCAGGTATCCATTAGTCTATATATAAACCATCTGAACCCCTCGATTAGATTCCAGTCTGTAACTCACTCCCAGGTATCCATTATTCTATATATAAACCATCTGAACCCCTCGATTAGATTCCAGTCTGTAACTCACCCCCAGGTATCCATTATTCTATATATAAACCATCTGAACCCCTCGAATAGATTCCAGTCTGCAACTCACTCCCAGGTATCCATTATTCTATATATAAACCATCTGAACCCCTCGAATAGATTCCAGTCTGTAACTCACTCCCAGGTATCCATTATTCTATATATAAACCATCCGAACCCCTCGATTAGATTCCAGTCTGTAACTCACTCCCAGGTATCCATTATTCTATATATGAACCATCCGAACCCCTCGATTAGATTCCAGTCTGTAACTCACTCCCAGGTATCCATTAATCTATATATAAACCATCCGAACCCCTCGATTAGATTCCAGTCTGTAACTCACTCCCAGGTATCCATTATTCTATATATAAACCATCTGAACCCCTCGAATAGATTCCAGTCTGTAACTCACTCCCAGGTATCCATTATTCTATATATTAACCATCTGAACCCCTGGATTAGATTCCAGTCTGTAACTCACCCCCAGGTATCCATTATTCCATATATAAACCATCTGACCCCCTCGAATAGATTCCAGACTGTAACTCACTCCCAGGTATCCATTATTCTATATATAAACCATCTGAATCCCTCCATTATATTCCAGTCTGTAAGTCACTCCCAGGTATCCATTATTCTATATATAAACCATCCGAACCCCTCGATTAGATTCCAGTGTGTAACTCACTCCCAGGTATCCATTAATCTATACATAAACCATCTGACCCCGTCGATTAGATACCAGACTGTAACTCAATCGCAGGTATCCATTATTCTATATATAAACCATCCGAACCCCTCGATTAGATTCCAGTCTGTAACTCACTCCCAGGTATCCATTAATCTATATATAAACCATCTGAACCCCTCGATTAGATTCCAGACTGTAACTCACTCCCAGGTATCCATTATTCTATATATAAACCATCTGAACCCCTCGATTAGATTCCAGACGGTAACTCACTCCCAGGTATCCATTATTCTATATATAAACCATCTGAACCCCTCGAATAGATTCCAGTCTGTATCTCACTCCCAGGTATCCATTATTCTATATATAAACCATCCGAACCCCTCGATTAGATTCCAGTCTGTAACTCACTCCCAGGTATCCATTATTCTATATATAAACCATCCGAACCCCCCGATTAGATTCCAGTCTGTAACTAACACCCAGGTATCCATTATTCTATATATAAACCATCTGAACCCCTCGATTAGATTCCAGTCTGTAACTCACCCCCAGGTATCCATTATTCTATATATAAACCATCTGAACCCCTCGAATAGATTCCAGTCTGCAACTCACTCCCAGGTATCCATTATTCTATATATAAACCATCTGAACCCCTCAAATAGATTCCAGTCTGTAACTCACTCCCAGGTATCCATTATTCTATATATAAACCATCTGAACCCCTCGATTAGATTCCAGTCTGTAACTCACTCCCAGGTATCCATTATTCTATATATAAACCATCCGAACCCCTCGATTAGATTCCAGTCTGTAACTCACTCCCAGGTATCCATTAAGCTATGTATAAACCATCCGAACCCCTCGATTAGATTCCAGTCTGTAACTCACTCCCAGGTATCCATTATTCTATATATAAACCATCTGAACCCCTCGAATAGATTCCAGTCTGTAACTCACTCCCAGGTACCCATTATTCTATATATAAACCATCAGAACCCCTGGATTAGATTCCAGGCTGTAACTCACCCCCAGGTATCTATTATTCCATATATAAACCATCTGACCCCCTCGAATAGATTCCAGTCTGTAACTCACTCCCAGGTATCCATTATTCTATATATAAACCATCTGAACCCCTCCATTAGATTCCAGTCTGTAACTCACTCCCAGGTATCCATTTTCTATATATAAACCATCCGAACCCCTCGATTAGATTCCAGTCTGTAACTCACTCCCAGGTATCCATTAATCTATATATAAACCATCTGAACCCCTCAATTAGATTCCAGACTGTAACTCACTCCCAGGTATCCATTATTCTATATATAAACCATCTGAACCCCTCGATTAGATTCCAGTCTGTAACTCACCCCCAGGTATCCATTATTCTATATATAAACCATCTGAACCCCTCGAATAGATTCCAGTCTGCAACTCACTCCCAGGTATCCATTATTCTATATATAAACCATCTGAACCCCTCGAATAGATTCCAGTCTGTAACTCACTCCCAGGTATCCATTATTCTATATATAAACCATCTGAACCCCTCGATTAGATTCCAGTCTGTAACTCACTCCCAGGTATCCATTATTCTATATATAAACCATCCGAACCCCTCGATTAGATTCCAGTCTGTAACTCACTCCCAGGTATCCATTAAGCTATATATAAACCATCCGAACCCCTCGATTAGATTCCAGTCTGTAACTCACTCCCAGGTATCCATTATTCTATATATAAACCATCTGAACCCCTCGAATAGATTCCAGTCTGTAACTCACTCCCAGGTACCCATTATTCTATATATAAACCATCAGAACCCCTGGATTAGATTCCAGGCTGTAACTCACCCCCAGGTATCCATTATTCCATATATAAACCATCTGACCCCCTCGAATAGATTCCAGTCTGTAACTCACTCCCAGGTATCCATTATTCTATATATAAACCATCTGAACCCCTCCATTAGATTCCAGTCTGTAACTCACTCCCAGGTATCCATTTTCTATATATAAACCATCCGAACCCCTCGATTAGATTCCAGTCTGTAACTCACTCCCAGGTATCCATTAATCTATATATAAACCATCTGAACCCCTCAATTAGATTCCAGACTGTAACTCACTCCCAGGTATCCATTATTCTATATATAAACCATCTGAATCCCTCCATTATATTCCAGTCTGTAACTCACTCCCAGGTATCCATTATTCTATATATAAACCATCCGAACCCCTCGATTAGATTCCAATCTGTAACTCACTCCCAGGTATCCATTAATCTATATATAAACCATCTGACCCCGTCGATTAGATTCCAGACTGTAACTCAATCGCAGGTATCCATTATTCTATATATAAACCATCCGAACCCCTCGATTAGATTCCAGTCTGTAACTCACTCCCAGGTATCCATTAATCTATATATAAACCATCTGAACCCCTCGATTAGATTCCAGACTGTAACTCACTCCCAGGTATCTATTATTCTATATATAAACCATCTGAACCCCTCGATTAGATTCCAGACTGTAACTCACTCCCAGGTATCCATTATTCTCTATAAACCATCTGAACCCCTCGAATAGATTCCAGTCTGTAACTCACTCCCAGGTATCCATTATTCTATATATAAGCCATCCGAACCCCTCGATTAGATTCCAGTCTGTAACTCACTCCCAGGTATCCATTATTCTATATATAAACCATCCGAACCCCTCGATTAGATTCCAGTCTGTAACTCACTCCCAGGTATCCATTAATCTATATATAAACCATCTGAACCCCTCGATTAGATTCCAGTCTGTAACTCACTCCCAGGTATCCATTATTCTATATATAAACCATCTGAACCCCTGGATTAGATTCCAGTCTGTAACTCACCCCCAGGTATCCATTATTCTATATATAAACCATCTGAACCCCTGGATTAGATTCCAGTCTGTAGCTCACTCCCAGGTATCCATTATTCTATATATAAACCATCTGAATCCCTCCATTATATTCCAGTCTGTAAGTCACTCCCAGGTATCCATTATTCTATATATAAACCATCCGAACCCCTCGATTAGATTCCAGTCTGTAACTCACTCCCAGGTATCCATTAATCTATATATAAACCATCTGACCCCGTCGATTAGATTCCAGACTGTAACTCAATCGCAGGTATCCATTATTCTATATATAAACCATCCGAACCCCTCGATTAGATTCCAGTCTGTAACTCACTCCCAGGTATCCATTAATCTATATATAAACCATCTGAACCCCTCGATTAGATTCCAGACTGTAACTCACTCCCAGGTATCCATTATTCTATATATAAACCATCTGAACCCCTCGATTAGATTCCAGACTGTAACTCACTCCCAGGTATCCATTATTCTATATATAAACCATCTGAACCCCTCGAATAGATTCCAGTCTGTAACTCACTCCCAGGTATCCATTATTCTATATATAAACCATCCGAACCCCTCGATTAGATTCCAGTCTGTAACTCACTCCCAGGTATCCATTATTCTATATATAAACCATCCGAACCCCCCGATTAGATTCCAGTCTGTAACTCACTCCCAGGTATCCATTATTCTTTATATAAACCATCTGAACCCCTCGAATAGATTCCAGTCTGCAACTCACTCCCAGGTATCCATTATTCTATATATAAACCATCTGAACCCCTCGAATAGATTCCAGTCTGTAACTCACTCCCAGGTATCCATTATTCTATATATAAACCATCCGAACCCCTCGATTAGATTCCAGTCTGTAACTCACTCCCAGGTATCCATTATTCTATATATTAACCATCCGAACCCCTGGATTAGATTCCAGTCTGTAACTCACTCCCAGGTATCCATTAATCTATATATAAACCATCCGAACCCCTCGATTAGATTCCAGTCTGTAACTCACTCCCAGGTATCCATTATTCTATATATAAACCATCTGAACCCCTCGAATAGATTCCAGTCTGTAACTCACTCCCAGGTATCCATTATTCTATATATAAACCATCTGAACCCCTGGATTAGATTCCAGGCTGTAACTCACCCCCAGGTATCCATTATTCCATATATAAACCATCTGACCCCCTCGAATAGATTCCAGTCTGTAACTCACTCCCAGGTATCCATTATTCTATATATAAACCATCTGAACCCCTCCATTAGATTCCAGTCTGTAACTCACTCCCAGGTATCCATTATTCTATATATAAACCATCCGAACCCCTCGAATAGATTCCAGACTGTAACTCACTCCCAGGTATCCATTATTCTATATATAAACCATCTGAACCCCTGGATTAGATTCCAGTCTGTAACTCACCCCCAGGTATCCATTTTCTATATAAAAACCATCCGAACCCCTCGATTAGATTCCAGTCTGTAACTCACTCCCAGGTATCCATTAATCTATATATAAACCATCTGAACCCCTCGATTAGATTCCAGACTGTAACTCACTCCCAGGTATCCATTATTCTATATATAAACCATCTGAATCCCTCCATTATATTCCAGTCTGTAACTCACTCCCAGGTATCCATTATTCTATATATAAACCATCTGAACCCCTCGATTAGATTCCAGACTGTAACTCACTCCCAGGTATCCATTATTCTCTATAAACCATCTGAACCCCTCGAATAGATTCCAGTCTGTAACTCACTCCCAGGTATCCATTATTCTATATATAAGCCATCCGAACCCCTCGATTAGATTCCAGTCTGTAACTCACTCCCAGGTATCCATTATTCTATATATAAACCATCCGAACCCCTCGATTAGATTCCAGTCTGTAACTCACTCCCAGGTATCCATTAATCTATATATAAACCATCTGAACCCCTCGATTAGATTCCAGTCTGCAACTCACTCCCAGGTATCCATTATTCTATATATAAACCATCTGAACCCCTGGATTAGATTCCAGTCTGTAACTCACCCCCAGGTATCCATTATTCTATATATAAACCATCTGAACCCCTGGATTAGATTCCAGTCTGTAACTCACTCCCAGGTATCCATTATTCTATATATAAACCATCTGAATCCCTCCATTATATTCCAGTCTGTAAGTCACTCCCAGGTATCCATTATTCTATATATAAACCATCCGAACCCCTCGATTAGATTCCAGTCTGTAACTCACTCCCAGGTATCCATTAATCTATATATAAACCATCTGACCCCGTCGATTAGATTCCAGACTGTAACTCAATCGCAGGTATCCATTATTCTATATATAAACCATCCGAACCCCTCGATTAGATTCCAGTCTGTAACTCACTCCCAGGTATCCATTAATCAATATATAAACCATCTGAACCCCTCGATTAGATTCCAGACTGTAACTCACTCCCAGGTATCCATTATTCTATATATAAACCATCTGAACCCCTCGATTAGATTCCAGACTGTAACTCACTCCCAGGTATCCATTATTCTATATATAAACCATCTGAACCCCTCGAATAGATTCCAGTCTGTAACTCACTCCCAGGTATCCATTATTCTATATATAAACCATCCGAACCCCTCGATTAGATTCCAGTCTGTAACTCACTCCCAGGTATCCATTATTCTATATATAAACCATCCGAACACCCCGATTAGATTCCAGTCTGTAACTCACTCCCAGGTATCCATTATTCTATATATAAACCATCTGAACCTCTCGAATAGATTCCAGTCTGCAACTCACTCCCAGGTATCCATTATTCTATATATAAACCATCTGAACCCCTCGAATAGATTCCAGTCTGTAACTCACTCCCAGGTATCCATTATTCTATATATAAACCATCCGAACCCCTCGATTAGATTCCAGTCTGTAACTCACTCCCAGGTATCCATTATTCTATATATAAACCATCTGAACCCCTGGATTAGATTCCAGTCTGTAGCTCACTCCCAGGTATCCATTATTCTATATATAAACCATCTGAATCCCTCCATTATATTCCAGTCTGTAAGTCACTCCCAGGTATCCATTATTCTATATATAAACCATCCGAACCCCTCGATTAGATTCCAGTCTGTAACTCACTCCCAGGTATCCATTAATCTATATATTAACCATCTGAACCCCTGGATTAGATTCCAGTCTGTAACTCACCCCCAGGTATCCATTATTCCATATATAAACCATCTGACCCCCTCGAATAGATTCCAGACTGTAACTCACTCCCAGGTATCCATTATTCTATATATAAACCATCTGAATCCCTCCATTATATTCCAGTCTGTAAGTCACTCCCAGGTATCCATTATTCTATATATAAACCATCCGAACCCCTCGATTAGATTCCAGTGTGTAACTCACTCCCAGGTATCCATTAATCTATACATAAACCATCTGACCCCGTCGATTAGATACCAGACTGTAACTCAATCGCAGGTATCCATTATTCTATATATAAACCATCCGAACCCCTCGATTAGATTCCAGTCTGTAACTCACTCCCAGGTATCCATTAATCTATATATAAACCATCTGAACCCCTCGATTAGATTCCAGACTGTAACTCACTCCCAGGTATCCATTATTCTATATATAAACCATCTGAACCCCTCGATTAGATTCCAGACTGTAACTCACTCCCAGGTATCCATTATTCTATATATAAACCATCTGAACCCCTCGAATAGATTCCAGTCTGTATCTCACTCCCAGGTATCCATTATTCTATATATAAACCATCCGAACCCCTCGATTAGATTCCAGTCTGTAACTCACTCCCAGGTATCCATTATTCTATATATAAACCATCCGAACCCCCCGATTAGATTCCAGTCTGTAACTAACACCCAGGTATCCATTATTCTATATATAAACCATCTGAACCCCTCGATTAGATTCCAGTCTGTAACTCACCCCCAGGTATCCATTATTCTATATATAAACCATCTGAACCCCTCGAATAGATTCCAGTCTGCAACTCACTCCCAGGTATCCATTATTCTATATATAAACCATCTGAACCCCTCGAATAGATTCCAGTCTGTAACTCACTCCCAGGTATCCATTATTCTATATATAAACCATCTGAACCCCTCGATTAGATTCCAGTCTGTAACTCACTCCCAGGTATCCATTATTCTATATATAAACCATCCGAACCCCTCGATTAGATTCCAGTCTGTAACTCACTCCCAGGTATCCATTAAGCTATATATAAACCATCCGAACCCCTCGATTAGATTCCAGTCTGTAACTCACTCCCAGGTATCCATTATTCTATATATAAACCATCTGAACCCCTCGAATAGATTCCAGTCTGTAACTCACTCCCAGGTACCCATTATTCTATATATAAACCATCAGAACCCCTGGATTAGATTCCAGGCTGTAACTCACCCCCAGGTATCTATTATTCCATATATAAACCATCTGACCCCCTCGAATAGATTCCAGTCTGTAACTCACTCCCAGGTATCCATTATTCTATATATAAACCATCTGAACCCCTCCATTAGATTCCAGTCTGTAACTCACTCCCAGGTATCCATTTTCTATATATAAACCATCCGAACCCCTCGATTAGATTCCAGTCTGTAACTCACTCCCAGGTATCCATTAATCTATATATAAACCATCTGAACCCCTCAATTAGATTCCAGACTGTAACTCACTCCCAGGTATCCATTATTCTATATATAAACCATCTGAACCCCTCGATTAGATTCCAGTCTGTAACTCACCCCCAGGTATCCATTATTCTATATATAAACCATCTGAACCCCTCGAATAGATTCCAGTCTGCAACTCACTCCCAGGTATCCATTATTCTATATATAAACCATCTGAACCCCTCGAATAGATTCCAGTCTGTAACTCACTCCCAGGTATCCATTATTCTATATATAAACCATCTGAACCCCTCGATTAGATTCCAGTCTGTAACTCACTCCCAGGTATCCATTATTCTATATATAAACCATCCGAACCCCTCGATTAGATTCCAGTCTGTAACTCACTCCCAGGTATCCATTAAGCTATATATAAACCATCCGAACCCCTCGATTAGATTCCAGTCTGTAACTCACTCCCAGGTATCCATTATTCTATATATAAACCATCTGAACCCCTCGAATAGATTCCAGTCTGTAACTCACTCCCAGGTACCCATTATTCTATATATAAACCATCAGAACCCCTGGATTAGATTCCAGGCTGTAACTCACCCCCAGGTATCCATTATTCCATATATAAACCATCTGACCCCCTCGAATAGATTCCAGTCTGTAACTCACTCCCAGGTATCCATTATTCTATATATAAACCATCTGAACCCCTCCATTAGATTCCAGTCTGTAACTCACACCCAGGTATCCATTTTCTATATATAAACCATCCGAACCCCTCGATTAGATTCCAGTCTGTAACTCACTCCCAGGTATCCATTAATCTATATATAAACCATCTGAACCCCTCAATTAGATTCCAGACTGTAACTCACTCCCAGGTATCCATTATTCTATATATAAACCATCTGAATCCCTCCATTATATTCCAGTCTGTAACTCACTCCCAGGTATCCATTATTCTATATATAAACCATCCGAACCCCTCGATTAGATTCCAATCTGTAACTCACTCCCAGGTATCCATTAATCTATATATAAACCATCTGACCCCGTCGATTAGATTCCAGACTGTAACTCAATCGCAGGTATCCATTATTCTATATATAAACCATCCGAACCCCTCGATTAGATTCCAGTCTGTAACTCACTCCCAGGTATCCATTAATCTATATATAAACCATCTGAACCCCTCGATTAGATTCCAGACTGTAACTCACTCCCAGGTATCTATTATTGTATATATAAACCATCTGAACCCCTCGATTAGATTCCAGACTGTAACTCACTCCCAGGTATCCATTATTCTCTATAAACCATCTGAACCCCTCGAATAGATTCCAGTCTGTAACTCACTCCCAGGTATCCATTATTCTATATATAAGCCATCCGAACCCCTCGATTAGATTCCAGTCTGTAACTCACTCCCAGGTATCCATTATTCTATATATAAACCATCCGAACCCCTCGATTAGATTCCAGTCTGTAACTCACTCCCAGGTATCCATTAATCTATATATAAACCATCTGAACCCCTCGATTAGATTCCAGTCTGTAACTCACTCCCAGGTATCCATTATTCTATATATAAACCATCTGAACCCCTGGATTAGATTCCAGTCTGTAACTCACCCCCAGGTATCCATTATTCTATATATAAACCATCTGAACCCCTGGATTAGATTCCAGTCTGTAGCTCACTCCCAGGTATCCATTATTCTATATATAAACCATCTGAATCCCTCCATTATATTCCAGTCTGTAAGTCACTCCCAGGTATCCATTATTCTATATATAAACCATCCGAACCCCTCGATTAGATTCCAGTCTGTAACTCACTCCCAGGTATCCATTAATCTATATATAAACCATCTGAACCCCTCGATTAGATTCCAGACTGTAACTCACTCCCAGGTATCCATTATTCTATATATAAACCATCTGAACCCCTCGATTAGATTCCAGACTGTAACTCACTCCCAGGTATCCATTATTCTATATATAAACCATCTGAACCCCTCGAATAGATTCCAGTCTGTAACTCACTCCCAGGTATCCATTATTCTATATATAAACCATCCGAACCCCTCGATTAGATTCCAGTCTGTAACTCA
The DNA here is from genome assembly GCF_030684315.1 of Stegostoma tigrinum. Lineage (NCBI taxonomy): Eukaryota > Metazoa > Chordata > Chondrichthyes > Orectolobiformes > Stegostomatidae > Stegostoma > Stegostoma tigrinum. Next base: position 13,507,672 of record NC_081387.1, on the reverse strand, counting down.
CTCCCAGGTATCCATTATTCTATATATAAACCATCCGAACCCCCCGATTAGATTCCAGTCTGTAACTCACTCCCAGGTATCCATTATTCTATATATAAACCATCTGAACCCCTCGAATAGATTCCAGTCTGCAACTCACTCCCAGGTATCCATTATTCTATATATAAACCATCTGAACCCCTCGAATAGATTCCAGTCTGTAACTCACTCCCAGGTATCCATTATTCTATATATAAACCATCCGAACCCCTCGATTAGATTCCAGTCTGTAACTCACTCCCAGGTATCCATTATTCTATATATTAACCATCCGAACCCCTGGATTAGATTCCAGTCTGTAACTCACTCCCAGGTATCCATTAATCTATATATAAACCATCCGAACCCCTCGATTAGATTCCAGTCTGTAACTCACTCCCAGGTATCCATTATTCTATATATAAACCATCTGAACCCCTCGAATAGATTCCAGTCTGTAACTCACTCCCAGGTATCCATTATTCTATATATAAACCATCTGAACCCCTGGATTAGATTCCAGGCTGTAACTCACCCCCAGGTATCCATTATTCCATATAGAAACCATCTGACCCCCTCGAATAGATTCCAGTCTGTAACTCACTCCCAGGTATCCATTATTCTATATATAAACCATCTGAACCCCTCCATTAGATTCCAGTCTGTAACTCACTCCCAGGTATCCATTATTCTATATATAAACCATCCGAACCCCTCGAATAGATTCCAGACTGTAACTCACTCCCAGGTATCCATTATTCTATATATAAACCATCTGAACCCCTGGATTAGATTCCAGTCTGTAACTCACCCCCAGGTATCCATTTTCTATATAAAAACCATCCGAACCCCTCGATTAGATTCCAGTCTGTAACTCACTCCCAGGTATCCATTAATCTATATATAAACCATCTGAACCCCTCGATTAGATTCCAGACTGTAACTCACTCCCAGGTATCCATTATTCTATATATAAACCATCTGAATCCCTCCATTATATTCCAGTCTGTAACTCACTCCCAGGTATCCATTATTCTATATATAAACCATCTGAACCCCTCGATTAGATTCCAGACTGTAACTCACTCCCAGGTATCCATTATTCTCTATAAACCATCTGAACCCCTCGATTAGATTCCAGTCTGTAACTCACTCCCAGGTATCCATTATTCTCTATAAACCATCTGAACCCCTCGATTAGATTCCAGTCTGTAACTCACTCCCAGGTATCCATTATTCTATATATAAACCATCTGAACCCCTCGATTAGATTCCAGACTGTAACTCACTCCCAGGTATCCATTATTCTCTATAAACCATCTGAACCCCTCGATTAGATTCCAGTCTGTAACTCACTCCCAGGTATCCATTATTCTCTATAAACCATCTGAACCCCTCGATTAGATTCCAGTCTGTAACTCACTCCCAGGTATCCATTATTCTATATATAAACCATCTGAACCCCTCGAATAGATTCCAGTCTGCAACTCACTCCCAGGTATCCATTATTCTATATATAAACCATCTGAACCCCTCGAATAGATTCCAGTCTGTAACTCACTCCCAGGTATCCATTATTCTATATATAAACCATCCGAACCCCTCGATTAGATTCCAGTCTGTAACTCACTCCCAGGTATCCATTATTCTATATATTAACCATCCGAACCCCTGGATTAGATTCCAGTCTGTAACTCACTCCCAGGTATCCATTAATCTATATATAAACCATCCGAACCCCTCGATTAGATTCCAGTCTGTAACTCACTCCCAGGTATCCATTATTCTATATATAAACCATCTGAACCCCTCGAATAGATTCCAGTCTGTAACTCACTCCCAGGTATCCATTATTCTATATATAAACCATCTGAACCCCTGGATTAGATTCCAGGCTGTAACTCACCCCCAGGTATCCATTATTCCATATAGAAACCATCTGACCCCCTCGAATAGATTCCAGTCTGTAACTCACTCCCAGGTATCCATTATTCTATATATAAACCATCTGAACCCCTCCATTAGATTCCAGTCTGTAACTCACTCCCAGGTATCCATTATTCTATATATAAACCATCCGAACCCCTCGAATAGATTCCAGACTGTAACTCACTCCCAGGTATCCATTATTCTATATATAAACCATCTGAACCCCTGGATTAGATTCCAGTCTGTAACTCACCCCCAGGTATCCATTTTCTATATAAAAACCATCCGAACCCCTCGATTAGATTCCAGTCTGTAACTCACTCCCAGGTATCCATTAATCTATATATAAACCATCTGAACCCCTCGATTAGATTCCAGACTGTAACTCACTCCCAGGTATCCATTATTCTATATATAAACCATCTGAATCCCTCCATTATATTCCAGTCTGTAACTCACTCCCAGGTATCCATTATTCTATATATAAACCATCTGAACCCCTCGATTAGATTCCAGACTGTAACTCACTCCCAGGTATCCATTATTCTCTATAAACCATCTGAACCCCTCGAATAGATTCCAGTCTGTAACTCACTCCCAGGTATCCATTATTCTATATATAAGCCATCCGAACCCCTCGATTAGATTCCAGTCTGTAACTCACTCCCAGGTATCCATTATTCTATATATAAACCATCCGAACCCCTCGATTAGATTCCAGTCTGTAACTCACTCCCAGGTATCCATTAATCTATATATAAACCATCTGAACCCCTCGATTAGATTCCAGTCTGTAACTCACTCCCAGGTATCCATTATTCTATATATAAACCATCTGAACCCCTGGATTAGATTCCAGTCTGTAACTCACCCCCAGGTATCCATTATTCTATATATAAACCATCTGAACCCCTGGATTAGATTCCAGTCTGTAACTCACTCCCAGGTATCCATTATTCTATATATAAACCATCTGAATCCCTCCATTATATTCCAGTCTGTAAGTCACTCCCAGGTATCCATTATTCTATATATAAACCATCCGAACCCCTCGATTAGATTCCAGTCTGTAACTCACTCCCAGGTATCCATTAATCTATATATAAACCATCTGACCCCGTCGATTAGATTCCAGACTGTAACTCAATCGCAGGTATCCATTATTCTATATATAAACCATCCGAACCCCTCGATTAGATTCCAGTCTGTAACTCACTCCCAGGTATCCATTAATCAATATATAAACCATCTGAACCCCTCGATTAGATTCCAGACTGTAACTCACTCCCAGGTATCCATTATTCTATATATAAACCATCTGAACCCCTCGATTAGATTCCAGACTGTAACTCACTCCCAGGTATCCATTATTCTATATATAAACCATCTGAACCCCTCGAATAGATTCCAGTCTGTAACTCACTCCCAGGTATCCATTATTCTATATATAAACCATCCGAACCCCTCGATTAGATTCCAGTCTGTAACTCACTCCCAGGTATCCATTATTCTATATATAAACCATCCGAACACCCCGATTAGATTCCAGTCTGTAACTCACTCCCAGGTATCCATTATTCTATATATAAACCATCTGAACCTCTCGAATAGATTCCAGTCTGCAACTCACTCCCAGGTATCCATTATTCTATATATAAACCATCTGAACCCCTCGAATAGATTCCAGTCTGTAACTCACTCCCAGGTATCCATTATTCTATATATAAACCATCCGAACCCCTCGATTAGATTCCAGTCTGTAACTCACTCCCAGGTATCCATTATTCTATATATAAACCATCTGAACCCCTGGATTAGATTCCAGTCTGTAGCTCACTCCCAGGTATCCATTATTCTATATATAAACCATCTGAATCCCTCCATTATATTCCAGTCTGTAAGTCACTCCCAGGTATCCATTATTCTATATATAAACCATCCGAACCCCTCGATTAGATTCCAGTCTGTAACTCACTCCCAGGTATCCATTAATCTATATATAAACCATCTGACCCCGTCGATTAGATTCCAGACTGTAACTCAATCGCAGGTATCCATTATTCTATATATAAACCATCCGAACCCCTCGATTAGATTCCAGTCTGTAACTCACTCCCAGGTATCCATTAATCTATATATAAACCATCTGAACCCCTCGATTAGATTCCAGACTGTAACTCACTCCCAGGTATCCATTATTCTATATATAAACCATCTGAACCCCTCGATTAGATTCCAGACGGTAACTCACTCCCAGGTATCCATTATTCTATATATAAACCATCTGAACCCCTCGAATAGATTCCAGTCTGTAACTCACTCCCAGGTATCCATTATTCTATATATAAACCATCCGAACCCCTCGATTAGATTCCAGTCTGTAACTCACTCCCAGGTATCCATTATTCTATATATAAACCATCCGAACCCCCCGATTAGATTCCAGTCTGTAACTCACTCCCAGGTATCCATTATTCTATATATAAACCATCCGAACCCCTCGAATAGATTCCAGTCTGCAACTCACTCCCAGGTATCCATTATTCTATATATAAACCATCTGAACCCCTCGAATAGATTCCAGTCTGTAACTCACTCCCAGGTATCCATTATTCTATATATAAACCATCCGAACCCCTCGATTAGATTCCAGTCTGTAACTCACTCCCAGGTATCCATTATTCTATATATAAACCATCCGAACCCCTGGATTAGATTCCAGTCTGTAACTCACTCCCAGGTATCCATTAATCTATATATAAACCATCCGAACCCCTCGATTAGATTCCAGTCTGTAACTCACTCCCAGGTATCCATTATTCTATATATAAACCATCTGAACCCCTCGAATAGATTCCAGTCTGTAACTCACTCCCAGGTATCCATTATTCTATATATAAACCATCTGAACCCCTGGATTAGATTCCAGGCTGTAACTCACCCCCAGGTATCCATTATTCCATATATAAACCATCTGACCCCCTCGAATAGATTCCAGTCTGTAACTCACTCCCAGGTATCCATTATTCTATATATAAACCATCTGAACCCCTCCATTAGATTCCAGTCTGTAACTCACTCCCAGGTATCCATTATTCTATATATAAACCATCCGAACCCCTCGAATAGATTCCAGACTGTAACTCACTCCCAGGTATCCATTATTCTATATATAAACCATCTGAACCCCTGGATTAGATTCCAGTCTGTAACTCACCCCCAGGTATCCATTTTCGATATAAAAACCATCCGAACCCCTCGATTAGACTCCAGTCTGTAACTCACTCCCAGGTATCCATTAATCTATATATAAACCATCTGAACCCCTCGATTAGATTCCAGACTGTAACTCACTCCCAGGTATCCATTATTCTATATATAAACCATCTGAATCCCTCCATTATATTCCAGTCTGTAACTCACTCCCAGGTATCCATTATTCTATATATAAACCATCTGAACCCCTCGATTAGATTCCAGACTGTAACTCACTCCCAGGTATCCATTATTCTCTATAAACCATCTGAACCCCTCGAATAGATTCCAGTCTGTAACTCACTCCCAGGTATCCATTATTCTATATATAAGCCATCCGAACCCCTCGATTAAATTCCAGTCTGTAACTCACTCCCAGGTATCCATTATTCTATATATAAACCATCCGAACCCCTCGATTAGATTCCAGTCTGTAACTCACTCCCAGGTATCCATTAATCTATATATAAACCATCAGAACCCCTCGATTCGATTCCAGTCTGTAACTCACTCCCAGGTATCCATTATTCTATATATAAACCATCTGAACCCCTGGATTAGATTCCAGTCTGTAACTCACCCCCAGGTATCCATTATTCTATATATAAACCATCTGAACCCCTTGATTAGATTCCAGTCTGTAACTCACTCCCAGGTATCCATTATTCTATATATAAACCATCTGAATCCCTCCATTATATTCCAGTCTGTAAGTCACTCCCAGGTATCCATTATTCTATATATAAACCATCCGAACCCCTCGATTAGATTCCAGTCTGTAACTCACTCCCAGGTATCCATTAATCTATATATAAACCATCTGACCCCGTCGATTAGATTCCAGACTGTAACTCAATCGCAGGTATCCATTATTCTATATATAAACCATCCGAACCCCTCGATTAGATTCCAGTCTGTAACTCACTCCCAGGTATCCATTAATCTATATATAAACCATCTGAACCCCTCGATTAGATTCCAGACTGTAACTCACTCCCAGGTATCCATTATTCTATATATAAACCATCTGAACCCCTCGATTAGATTCCAGACTGTAACTCACTCCCAGGTATCCATTATTCTATATATAAACCATCTGAACCCCTCGAATAGATTCCAGTCTGTAATTCACTCCCAGGTATCCATTATTCTATATATAAACCATCTGAACCCCTTGATTAGATTCCAGTCTGTAACTCACTCCCAGGTATCCATTATTCTATATATAAACCATCTGAATCCCTCCATTATATTCCAGTCTGTAAGTCACTCCCAGGTATCCATTATTCTATATATAAACCATCCGAACCCCTCGATTAGATTCCAGTCTGTAACTCACTCCCAGGTATCCATTAATCTATATATAAACCATCTGACCCCGTCGATTAGATTCCAGACTGTAACTCAATCGCAGGTATCCATTATTCTATATATAAACCATCCGAACCCCTCGATTAGATTCCAGTCTGTAACTCACTCCCAGGTATCCATTAATCTATATATAAACCATCTGAACCCCTCGATTAGATTCCAGACTGTAACTCACTCCCAGGTATCCATTATTCTATATATAAACCATCTGAACCCCTCGATTAGATTCCAGACTGTAACTCACTCCCAGGTATCCATTATTCTATATATAAACCATCTGAACCCCTCGAATAGATTCCAGTCTGTAATTCACTCCCAGGTATCCATTATTCTATATATAAACCATCCGAACCCCTCGATTAGATTCCAGTCTGTAACTCACTCCCAGGTATCCATTATTCCATATATAAACCATCCGAACCCCCCGATTAGATTCCAGTCTGTAACTCACTCCCAGGTATCCATTATTCTATATATAAACCATCTGAACCCCTCGAATAGATTCCAGTCTGCAACTCACTCCCAGGTATCCATTATTCTATATATAAACCATCTGAACCCCTCGAATAGATTCCAGTCTGTAACTCACTCCCAGGTATCCATTATTCTATATATAAACCATCCGAACCCCTCGATTAGATTCCAGTCTGTAACTCACTCCCAGGTATCCATTATTCTATATGTAAACCATCTGAACCCCTCGAATGGATTCCAGTCTGTAACTCACTCCCAGGTATCCACTATTCTATATATAAACCATCCGAACCCCTCGAATAGATTCCAGTCTGTAACTCACTCCCAGGTATCCATTATTCTATATGTAAACCATCTGAACCCCTCGAATAGATTCCAGTCTGTAACTCACTCCCAAGTATCCATTATTCTACATATAAACCATCTGAACCCCCCGATTAGATTCCAGTCTGTAACTCACTCCCAGGTATCCATTATTCTATATGTAAACCATCCGAACCCCTCGATTAGATTCCAGTCTGTAACTCACTCCCAGGTATCCATTATTCTATATATAAACCATCTGAACCCCTCGATTAGATTCCAGTCTGTAAGTCACTCCCAGGTATCCATTATTCTATATGTAAACCATCCGAACCCCTCGATTAGATTCCAGTCTGTAACTCACTCCCAAGTATCCATTATTCTACATATAAACCATCTGTACCCCCCGATTTGATTCCAGTCTGTAACTCACTCCCAGGTATCCATTATTCTATATGTAAACCATCCGAACCCCTCGATTAGATTCCAGTCTGTAACTCACTCCCAGGTATCCATTATTCTATATATAAACCATCCAAACCCCTCGATTAGATTCCAGTCTGTAACTCACTCCCAGGTATCCATTATTCTATATATAAACCATCTGAACCCCTCGATTCGATTCCAGTCTGTAATACATTCAGACCATTTGCTGCTCTCTAAGTTAATGGAAAGGTTAGTTTGAACAGCAGCCAGGTGAGATATTAGCTTTGTTGAAGATTCAAGGATATCAAGGTGATATTTCTTGTTCTGAAACACTGCAGGTATGCAGGAGTGATCTTGCACACCTCTGGAAATACTAATAACCCACACACAGCGCTCGTACAGGACTCCAGTAATGAGACAATGCTGGGAGCGTGGGAGGAAAGGTTTTCGATGTCAACATTCTGGTCTTTTATCTCTATAGAAACCGCTGGAGCTTCTCTGACACATGCAGGCCTCTCATTTAGGTCACCATAGCAACCTGTTGGATTGCCGCAGTGGCTCTCAGGGCTGTTGCCATGGAGAAATCAAAGCTGGAGATCCGTGCTCCATAGTGATATCTCCTTGAAAACACAAGAAAGAAGCATCACTGTCAGCGGCTGCTGCATCCCCAGCTCATTCCCGTAAACCAGCAAATCCCACCCTCCCCCCCACCCCATTCACAGTCAGACACGGAGCAGCCTGTTCCCAGTGAAGGGGATTAACTGTCTCACCCCCCACCACCCTCCCCCCCACCCCATTCACAGTCAGACACTGAGCAGCCTGTTCCCAGTGAAGGGGATGAGCCCTCTCACCACCTCTCCCCCCCCCACCCCATTCACAGTCAGACACGGAGCAGCCTGTTCCCAGTGAAGGGGATTAACTGTCTCACCCCCCACCACCCTCCCCCCCACCCCATTCACAGTCAGACACTGAGCAGCCTGTTCCCAGTGAAGGGGATTAGCCCTCTCACCACCTCTCCCCCCCCCACCCCATTCACAGTCAGACACGGAGCAGCCTGTTCCCAGTGAAGGGGATGAGCCCTCTCACCACGTCTCCCCCCCCAACCCCATTCACAGTCAGACACGGAGCAGCCTGTTCCCAGTGAAGGGGATTAACTGTCTCACCCCCCACCACCCTCCCCCCCACCCCATTCACAGTCAGACACTGAGCAGCCTGATTCCAATCCAAATTCATTAACACTATGAATTAATCACTCCACTCTTGAAGAATGAATTTGTAATAGGGATCCATGAGTTACAGACTGGAATTTAATCAAAGGGTTCAGATGGTTTATATGTAGAATAATGGATACCTGAGAGTGAGTTACAGACTGGAATCTATTCGAGAGGTTCAGATGGTTTAAATATAGAATAATGGATACCTGGGAGTGAGTTACAGACTGGAATCTAATCGAGGGGTTCGGATGGTTTATATATAGAATAATGGATACCTGGGAGTGAGTTACAGACTGGAATCTAATCGAGGGGTTCGGATGGTTTATATATAGAATAATGGATACCCGGGATTGAGTTACAGACTGGAATCTAATCGAGGGGTTCAGATGGTTTATATATAGAATAATGGATACCTGGGAGTGAGTTATAGACTGGAATCTAATGAGGGGTTCAGGCTGTTCATGTATACTCGAGTTGGGTTTCTTGAATAATAACTTCAGTTGCTATAAGGTGTCTATGATTTCCTGATTTAGCGTGAGGTGTTATGAAACTTTGTGCTTGTGATGAACCCAATTTCCTTACCATTGGCTGTTCTTGTCTTGTTGTTCTAGGTGGGACCCCTCCCGCTGACCACACAAAGGTCATCCCAACTTTCCGATACTTATCCCAGAAGCTATTTGTTTCGGTCTCAGTTCTGGCTGGGCTGGGGATTTTGCTGGGTATCATCTGCCTCAGCTTTAACATCTATAACAGTAACGTCCGGTAAGTGTGGAGGTGGGGAAGGACCTAGGAAAGTCCTGATGGGCCTCAAATAAGCCGTTCAGTCATCACCCAATCACTCCCATTCTGACAAAGCCTCCTTTTTAAAATTCTCCAACTCCTCCAATCCCTCACCCTCCCCTATCTCTGCTTATCCTTCTGCCTCAGAAATTCTTCATTCAATATGTATTCATCAGATTCTGACCTCATGTGTGTCCCTGATATTAATCATTCCAGTGCCATTCGCTGTGCCTCCATCTACCTGAGACCCCGAGCTGTGGATTGTCCTCACTAAGTCCCTCTGGCTCTCTCACCAGCTTCAAGATGCACCCTAAAACCTGCTCTGAGGTGGTAGGAACTGCCGATGCTGGAGTCTGAGATAACACGGCGTGGTGCTGGATGAACACAGAAGGCCAAGCAGCATCAGACAAGCAGGAAAGCTGACGTTTCGGGTCTGGACCCGAAACTTCTGTTGAAACCTCTGAAGAAGGATCCAGATCCGAAACGTCAGCTTCCCTGCTCCTCAGATGCAGTGTGGCTTTCTGTGTTCGTCCAGCTCTTCACCTTGTTAATTTAAAACCTACTCTTATGATTTGGCCATCTTCCCTCAGGTCTCATTCCGTCATTTGGTGCCCTGTTTTGTTTGACAGCTTCTACCTGCCACATGAAGCACCTTGCGACATTTACTGCCTTGTAGGTGCTATTTCAGGAGGCTAAGAGGAGACCCGATAGAGTGTAAGAGAGATAATGGGAACTGCAGATGCTGGAGATTCCAAGATAATAAAATGTGAGGCTGGATGAACACAGCAGGCCAAGCCTCTCTGATGAAGGGTCTAGGCCCGAAACGTCAGCTTTTGTGCTCCTGAGATGCTGCTTGGCCTGCTGTGTTCATCCAGCCTCACATTTTATTACCCGATAGAGTGTAGATCGGGCAAAACCACCCCTGCTCGTAAAAGGAGCAAGAGCAAGAGGGCATAGTTCTAAAATGATTTGCAGAAGGAGCAAGGGTGATATGAGAAAAATTTTCTTTCACTCAGAGAGTGCTTTGGGTGTGTGTTGCACTGTCAGGAGGTGTGTGTTCAATTGAGGGGCATTCCACATTTGCATTAGATGATTGTTTAGGCACAAATAATGTGCAAGGGTATGGGGTGAGGGAAGAAGGAAATTGGTACTTGGTAATGATGCTCGTTTAGAACATAGAACAGTACAGCACAGTACAGGCCGTTTGGCCCACGATGTTTACCCTAAACCAGAGGTCTATCCAACCTCCACCCCTACTTTATTCTATCATCCATATGCCTATCTAATAGCCACTTAAATGCCCCCTAATGAGGTCGACTCTACTACCCTCTCCAGCAATGCATTCCACGCCCTGGCCACTCTCTGAGTAAAGAACCTACCTCTGCCTTCTCCCCGATATCTACCTCCACTCACTTTAAAACTATGCCTCCTCATAATAGCGACCTCCACTCTAGGAAAAAGTCTCTGGCTGTCTACTCTGTCTATACCTCTGATCATTTTGTACACCTCTATCGAGTCACCTCTCATCCCTCGTTGTTCTAAAGAGAAAAGCCCTACCTCTCTCAGCCTTTCCTCGTAAGACCTTCCCTCCATCCCAGGCAACATCCTGGTAAATTTCCTCTGCACCCTTTTCCAACGCTTCCACACGTTTCCTGTAATGAGGCGACCAGAACTGGACACAGCACTCCAGATGTGGCCGAACCAGGTTTTTGTTTAAAAAGCCGCTGCCAGACCTTACAGGGCAAACAGACCCCTTCTGCCGCGTAAGACACCTGTGATTCTGCGATATGAATGCCGGGTGTTGTTGGTAACTGTCTGGTCTTTCCCAGGTACATTCAGAACTCCCAGCCCTACCTGAATAACATGACAGCAGTGGGATGCACACTTGCCTTGGCAGCTGTATTCCCGCTCGGACTGGATGGCTATCACATCCACCAGTGGCACTTCCCCCTTGTTTGCCAGGTGAGTCGTCCAGAGAAGTGCAGACAAACAGGCTCGAAACGATAACTCTGTTTTTCTCTCTCCACAGGTGCTACCAGACCCGCTCAGTTTCTCCAGCACATACTGCTTTTGCTGTTTGTTTCTGATCTCCTTTGTTTTATTTGGAAAAGGGGTGGAGGGCAGAATCTGGCCTTTATTCGGCGCCTAGAGAGTAGGAACTGCCGATGCTGGAGTCAGAGATAACACGGTGTGAGGCTGGATGAGCACAGCAGGCCAGGCAGCATCAGAGGAGCAGGAAAGCTGACGTTTCGGGTCGGGACCCTTCTTCAGAAAGTGTAGTTGGCGCACAGGTTTTTATTTTCTGGAGAAGGGCCCTGACCCGAAACGTCAACTTTTCTGCTCCTCTGATGCTGCCCGGCCTGCTGTGCTCCTCCAGCTCCACTCTGTGCCATCTCTTTATTCAGTGCCTTCCGTCCCCACGCCCTTTGAAATGCAGTCTCTCTTACAATGTAGGAAACTTGCCAAGCCTCCTTCAACAGCTTTGCGAACCCATGAGCCACACCATCTCAGAGGACAAGGACACTTGATCCTTAAGACCAGAACCAGAGAAGAACCCATCGCACCACCAGGGGCAATTAGGAATGGCCCAGCCAGTGACACTCCCACCCTATGAAAGAATAAAATAAAACCTGTGTGCCAACCACAAAGTGCATGTTCTGTGTCCACCTAGACAGACAAAGGCAGCAAATGTATGAGGACCCGACCACCTCCAAGTTCCCCGTCAACCTACAAATCATCCTAACTTGGAATAAATTGTCGTTCCCTAATTCCCATTATCTTGGAAATCTCTTCCCCGTAGGGATGTGGGCTTCCTACTCTGCCACCCGCAACCACCCCCCTCCCCCCCACCGTGGTCAACTATACCACCATCTCAAGGGCAATTAGGAAAATGGTCAATGTATACTGAACTGGCTGTGATGCCCGCATCCCAAGGAAAATCAGAGCTGGTTGGGAATGAAAGTTTATATTGAAGTTTATATTATTATTCGGATTATTTTGCAGTAATCCCATTGTTATTTCGGATAGGATGTCGGTGGATGTATATGGTCCCACAAACCTGTCTCAATGAAGGTCAGAAAGCATCATGAAGCAATAGCAGATTATTCATTATTATCACAATGCTGACTGAGGGAACTTACTGCTCACAAATTGGTTTCCATGTTTCCCTCCATTACAGGGGAGGTGATGGCCTGGTGGTATTTATCACTAGACTGTCAATCCAGAGACCCAAGTAATTATTCTGGGGGACTGGGTTCGAATTGCACCACAGCAGATATGAAACTAATAATAAAGGGGTAAATACTGAAGTTAAGAGTCTAATGATAACCACAAATCCATCGTTCGTTGTCGGAAAAACCCATCTGGTTCACTCATGTCCTTTTTGGGAAGGAAATTGCCATCCTTACTTGGTCTGGCCTACATGTGACTCCAGACCCACAGCAATGTGGTTGACTCTTAACTGCCCCCTGGGCAATAAATGCTGGTCCTCCAATGCTCTTGACCTGTGAATGAACAGCAACCAATTAACCTTGTAAAGTACTCACTTGGCTTGTTAAAAAATGATTTCATGGGATACAGGTATCCCTGGCATTTCTTGCCCATAAACTGCTAGGCCATTTCAAACAGTACTAAAAAGATTCAGCCATTTTACTGTGGGTTTGGAGTCATGCACAGGCCTGACCAGGTAAGAAGGGCAGAATTCCTTCCCGAAAGAGGTGCTCAATGATAATTTCCTAATTAGATTAGATTAGATTCCATACAGTGTGGAAACAGGTCCTTCGGCCCAACAAGTCCACACCACCCTTGAAGCATCCCACCCACACCCATTCCCCTGTAACCTACACATCCCTGAACACTACGGGCAATTTAGCATGGCCAATCCACCTAGCCTGTACATCTTTGGACTGTGGGAGGAAACCGGAGCACCCGGAGGAAACCCACGCAGACACAGGGAGAATGTGCAAACTCCACACAGACAGTCGCCCGAGGGTAGAATTGAACCCGGGTCCCTGGCACTGTGAGGCTGCAGTGCTAACCATTGAGCCACTGTGCCATCCCTAATTATTAAGACTAGTTTTCAATCCTGTATGTCATTTAAATTCCACCAAAAGCCATGGTGGGATCTGAGCCCTTGTATCCCAGAGCCTCCCGATCTTGGGGCATCTAGTGACGTTACCACCACCATTACCCCACTTTGGAATTTTGAGACGTCTCAAGATTGTTTAAAGTATAAGCTTTTTCTCTTCCTTTCTGCAGTGAAGTCAAAGGGGCTTCGAAATGTAGGAACAGGAGTTAGGCCATTCAGCATGTCAAGCCTGCTCCTTCATTCTATACAATCGTGACTGATATAACACCTGTCCTTTTAGCCATACCTCATCCTCATAATCCTCTGTGCCACTGGTAATGAGAAACCCATCCATCTCCCCCTTAAACATACGCAAAGACTGAGCTTCCACAGCTCTCTGTGGTGGAGAATCCCAAAAGTTCACAACCCTCTGAGTGAAATCATTTCTCCTAGTTTCTGATCTGGACTTTCCAACCGAAGAAAGTGTCTTACCTATATCTACCTTGTCTATCTGTTTGAGCTCGCTGCTCATTCTCCTTCTTCAAAAACTCCGAAGAATACAGGCTCAATTTCCTAACCTCTGTTCTCAAACCAATCTGGGAACAAGCCTGATGGACCTTTGTTACTCTCGCTGTGTGGTGACAGTACCCTTCCTAGGCTAAGGAGACCATAACTATAGAGAGTATTCCACGTGCACCTAACCATTCTCCTATACAATTGGAGCAAGGCTTCACTCCTCCTGAACTCAAATCCACTTTGATTGTGTTTCTTTCACAGCAGGTTGCTGGGGAAGTTCTGACCGAGCTTAGGATCAGATAGCTGCATTACTGTAGCCTGTGACCCACTAGACAATGAGGGGTTTCTTCTTATATCTCACTGTTGCCACAGTAACCCTCCCCCCCACCCCCTCATCTTGCGTTTGCTCTCCAACTAGAGAGAGGTGGACTGTAGTGAGGATTAATCCCTGAAGTTCATGCCACTTCCAAGCTCGGTGGCGATTCCAACCGTGCAGGGATTGAACTCACACTCTTGGCATCACTGTGCATCCTCAAAGCCAACATCTCACAGTTGGTGGGATGTGGGCGTCGCTGGTGAGCCCTGCATTTACTGCCCATCCCTAATTGCCCTGCAGCGGGGTTGCTGGCAGGGGTTCCTCGCTGGGGCCATTATGCGATGGGTTCTGCCAGTTGCTATGGGGCTCTGTTGCCTTTGTGCTATTTTTAGTGCCCTTGTTAATTCATTTTGTGCTGCACTCGATGTCCGTGTTATTTCAATGGCACTGTTAACCCATCAGTTACTGCAATGAAGATGGCTCAAGCAAATGAACTGAAAGAAAAAATCAGTGATGGAGGAGAGCAGAATGATCCTGAATGGGAAGTTTGGTCAAGTCAGTGATTTTAACAAGGAGTCCGGTATACTACGCCAATGCGATGCCTCGTTGGAAAGCACAGCACTCCCTCAGCGTAAGCCAAAATTAGCCGTCACTTTGTGCTCATGGCTGAGGAGTAGATCTTGAAAGTTAGCCTTCTGAGGCAAGGGAGTTCTCCACTGGCCCATGGCTGGATGAGCAAAGATGGGCTGAATGGCACTTCCTCAGGCATTCCTGGCTGTTGTGACCCTGTTTACGATTGAACTGCACAGAAGTCTCCAATCAGCTACACTGCTGTCTCTGAGTCAGAAGATCTTGCGTGAGATTCACACTCTAGGGGGTGTGTCCAAAGTCCAGACCAATGCACCTTGTGCAGAGATAACCAGGTATAGAGCTGGATGAACACAGCAGGCCAAGCAGCATAAGAGGAGCAGGAAGGTTGACGTTTCAGGCCAAGAAGGGTCTAGGCCCAAAATGAGACCCTTCCTGGTCCTCTGATGCTGCTTGGCCTGCTGTGTTCATCCAGCTCCACACCTTGTTATCTCAGATTCTCCAGCATCTGCAGTTCCTACTAACCCTTGTACAGAGCTGGGAGACTTTACTGTCGGAAGTGCCTGCTTTTGCAGGAGATATTAAGTCAAGGCCCCAGCCACTTTCTCAGATGGACACAGATTTAAAGAGCAAAATGGTTATTTGAGTCAGTATTTAATCCTGCAGCCAAAATCGCTGTAATAAATCATCTTAGCATAATCCCTTCGCCGTGTACAAAATTGGCTGCCACATCTATAACATTGATGACCCTTCAAAATGATTTTAAAGTTGCTTTGGAATGATTAGATTAGATTAGATTCCCTACAGTGTGGAAACAGGCCCTTCGGCCCAACAAGTCCACACCACCCCTTGGAGCATCCCACCCAGACCCATCCCCCTATAACCCTCACACCCCTGAACACTATGGGCAATTTAGCATGGCCGATCCACCCAGCCTGCACATCTTTGGACAGTGGGAGGAAACCGGAGCACCCGGAGGAAACCCACGCAGACACTAGGAGAATGTGCAAACTCCACACAGACAGTTACCCGAGGCTGGGATCGAACCCGGGTCGCTGGCACTGTGAGGCTGCAGTGCTAACCCACTGAGCCACCGTTGTGAAAGTTCTTTCAGTGAAGTGACAACAACTGTGGGTCTTATTGGAAAGGCAGTAAAGCCGTTGCGGTCTGCTTCCAAACAGAAAGCCTGACTGGGTTTTTGTTTTATTCCCCACAGGCTGTTTTGTGCTGCCAGGGGATTTTAAAATTCTAATTGAGGCGATACTTTGGTTTTAAGAAGTGTGATTTGTCCTAGTTTCTTTTCTGAAGAAAGGTTGACGCAAAAGTGACAAGCGTTCTACTCAAAGCCAATAAAGTAAACAACTTCTGAGGCCTTGACTTTAGCTTTTAAAAGTGGGAATGATAGAAGCAGCCTGAACGGGTGGGGTCAAGCTCCCACAGAACCAGAATTTTTAGTTTTAGCTTTCAGTAGCAGTTGCTGGGGTCTTGTAGCAGGACATGGAAGCTCTAATTCCTCTCTGTTACAGCTAAAAGCTGGGGTTCTCTTCGTGTTACTAGGATTGCATGGGAGACAATTTATTTTACTGAATTTGTCTTTGATAATGGGTGAGTTTATGGAACGTTATTAGATTGAAACTGTTAACCGGTAGTAATTAATGTGTGCAATACTTCATTTAACATTTCAATAGAGTTAAGGTTAAGTCAATTATTTTACTTTGTCTGTATTTTAACGACAGTGTAAAAATACAGTACGTTTTACTTAAAGTCAAGCAGTTTGACCAATCGAATTGCATTCGGAACGCGAGGATAATTCAGGGTCTAGGGTATCTGTTAACACATTTTGAGGGGGTTTGCTCTGGTCCATGACATAGTGCTCAAATCTTTTCAAAAAGGGTGAGGTACGTGGTCCAGAGTGCGTCTCAAAATCAAATGTTAAAGTGGTCTTTTGTTTTCCTCTCACAGGCTCGAGTGTGGCTACTCGGCCTGGGCTTCAGCCTAGCTTACGGCAGCATGTTCACCAAGATCTGGTGGGTCCACACCGTGTTTACCAAAAAGGATGACAAGAAGGAGAAACGGAAAGTATGGCTGGCGGCTTTCCTTTTTAAAAATAATGACACGAAAGTCACTGGCTTTCAGCCAGCATGTGTTGACCCGGTGACTGAGGGAAATTGGGTGACATACAGCTGTCAGCCTGTGCTCGTTGTTTCAGCAATAACGCATGGATCTTAAAGATTATTTCATCCTCATTTGTTCAGTCCCCCCTGTAGGCTTGTGCACTCTCTCCCATCCCCTGTCAAACTGCCTCCACAATCCAGCAGTGTCTGAATTTTTAAGAGATCATGAATTTCCTCGGGATGTCCTAAGGACGTGAAGAATGCTGTAGAAATACACACCCTTTCTTTATCCTTGCCTCTGTCTCCCTTTCTTCTATTTTTGCCCTTAATTCCATCCATGTTTGTTCCTTGGCCTCCTCTCTCTGTCTCCCCATCTCTCTTCCCTCCCTTTGCCTCTCTCCCTTCCCCTTCCCTTTGTCATTCTGTCTCCCTTGTTTCTCACTGTCCCCCTCTCTCTACCTTTCCTCGTCTCACCACCTATCCTCCCTGCTCCATCTCTGACTGTATCTCCTCCCTCCATTCTTCTAGCTCTCTGCCTTCCCTTTGTCACACCTTTTAAGGATCTAGGCCCAAAACGTCAACATTCCTGCTCCTCTGATGCTGCTTGGCCTGCTGTGTCCATCCAGCTCTGCACCTTGTTATCTCAGATTCTCCAGCATCTGCAGTTCCTCCTATCTCTCTACTCCCTGTGTCTGTTGCTGCCCAGTTTCTCTCCCATCCCATTATCTCTTTTCCCTTCCTATATCTCTCTCTCTCTTCCCTTTGTCTCTTGTTTGTTCACTCTATCCTTCTATCTCTTTGTCTCTCTTCCCTCACACTGACCTTCTTTCTCTGCCTCTCTTTCCCTTTCCATTTCTCTAGCTCCTCTCTCTCTGTCTCTCCTCCCTCCCTTTTATGCTGTATCTCTCTCCAATCCCTCTATTTTCCCTTTGTCTGTTTGTCTTCCTTCCATCTCTGTCCTTTTCTCTCTTTCCTCTTGCTTTCCTTCTCCTTCCTCCGTCTCTCTCTGTTTCTCCCCTAAATTTCTTTCCTTTCCCCTTGGCTCTTTCACCTCTCTCTCTCTGTTTGCCTCTGTCCCTCTGCCTCTCTTGCCTCTCACTATTCCTCTGTCTCCCTCCCCCCTCTCTCTCTGTGTTTCTTTCACTGACTGAATGCGTTTTTATTGACGAAGGTCACTCTTTCAGGAGAGGGGACTCCATTTGGTGGCTGAAATGTGACAGTGCAGCTCCTTTCTAAGAGGGGGTGAATCTGTAGGATTTAGCAGGCACAACACTGCAATGCACGTGTCAGAACATAGGTAGGATAAGTTTTGTCCTTACGTCAATTTAAAACAAAAACAATGCATGCTTGATTTGTTCCCTGCTCCCTCCATCTCAGCTCTCGCGATAGAAAGGAGCGTACACTCTCTGGAACTGAGAAGAATGGAGAGGGGATTCTCATGTGAATTAGATTAATTCTCACTGGGTTAGACGTTTCTTTTGGCTGGAGGAGAGAGGTGATAAATTCAGGATACCGGGCTGACCGTCCAGGGTTCCTGTGCAGAAACAAAAACAGAAGTTGCTGGAAAAGCTGGGCAGAACTGGCAGGATCTATGAAAGGAAACCAGAGTTAATGGTTTGGATCCGGTGACAGTCCGGGTCAGTTGTACAGGACTTTGGTTCGGCCACATTTGGAGTACTGTGTGCAGTTCTGGTCGCCACATTACCAAAAGGATGTGGATGCTTTGGAGAGGGTGCAGAGGAGGTTCACCACGATGTTGCCTGGTATGGAGGGCACTAGCTATGAAGAGGAGGTTGAGTAGATTAGGACTATTTTCATTAGAAAGATGGAGATTGAGGGGGGACCCGATTGAGGTCTACAAAATCATGAGGGGTATAGACAGGGTGGATAGCAAGAAGCTTTTTCCCAGAGTGGGGGACTCAATTACTAGGGGTCATGAGTGCAAAGTGAGAGGAGGAAAGTTTATGGGAGATATGCGTGGAAAGTTCTTTACACAGAGGGTGGTGGGCGCCTGGAACGCGTTACCAGCGGAGGTGGTAGACGCAGACACGTTAGCGTCTTTTAAGATATATTTGGACAGGTAGATGGATGGGCAGGGAGCAAATGGACACAGACCGTTAGAAAATAGATGACAGGTTAGATGGAGGATCTTGATCGGCTCAGGCTTGGAGGGCCGAAGGGCCTGTTCCTGTGCTGTATGTTTCTTTGGTCTTTGTTCTTTGACCCTTCCTCAGTGTCCACAGTTCTTTCATTTTTTTCAGCACAGAGAAGTGACTTTGCTCAAAGGGTTGAAAAGATTTGCAGTTCTTCGAGTTGTTGGGCATATTTGGGATTGGGACGACAACGTGTAGAGCTGGAATAACACAGCAGGCCAAGCAGCATCAGAGGAACAGGAATAACACAGTGTGGGGCTGGAATAACACAGCAGGCCAAGCAGCATCAGAGGAACAGGAATAACACAGTGTGGGGCTGGAATAACACAGCAGGCCAAGCAGCATCAGAGGAACAGGAATAACACAGTGTGGGGCTGGAATAACACAGCAGGCCAAGCAGCATCAGAGGAACAGGAATAACACAGTGTGGGGCTGGAATAACACAGCAGGCCAAGCAGCATCAGAGGAACAGGAATAACACAGTGTAGAGCTGGAATAACACAGCAGGCCAAGCAGCATCAGAGGAACAGGAATAACACAGTGTAGAGCTGGAATAACACAGCAGGCCAAGCAGCATCAGAGGAACAGGAAAGTTTTAAGTTTCGGGCTTAGACCCTTCTACAGAAATGGGGGAGGGGAAGGAGGCTCTGAAATAAATCAGGAGAGGGGGGAGGCGGATAGATGGTGGATAGAGTTGAAGATAGGGGGAGAGGAGACAGACAGGTCAGAGAGGCAAGGATGGAGCCAGTAGAGGTGAGTGTAGGTGGGGAGTTAGGAAGGGGATAGGTCAATCCAGGGAGGACGGACAGAACAAGGGGGCAGGATGAGGTTAGTGTGTAGGAGATGGGCGTGGGGCTTGAGGTGGGAGGAGGGAATACATGGGAGGAAGGACAGGTTAGGAAGGTGGGGACAAGCTGGGCTGATTTTGGGATGCCGCAGAGGGAGGGGAGATTTTGAAGCTATTCGGGTGGGCTTAAACTAATTCAGCAAGGGCACCAAAATTGTAGTTCGACTGTAGAAAAGGTTGAGAGTAGGGTGGTCCGAAATAAAGTTTCAGGGACGCAAGATGGCACCGGCAAGTAAGAAGTTGGTTTGAAGTGTGTCTACTTCAATGCCAGGAGCGTCCGGAATAAGGTGGGTGAACTTGCAGCATGGGTTAGTACCTGGGACTTCGATGTTGTGGCCATTTCGGAGACATGGATAGAGCAGGGACGGGAATGGTTGTTGCATGTTCCGGGATTTAGATGTTTCAGTAAGAACAGAGAAGATGGTAAAAGGGGCAGAGGTGTGGCATTGTTAGTCAAGGACAGTATTACAGTTGCAGAAAGGATGTTTGGGGACTCGTCAACTGAGGTAGTATGGGCTGAGGTTAGAAACAGGAAAGGAGAGGTCACCCTGTTGGGAGTTTTCTATAGGCCTCCAAATAGTTCCAGAGATGTAGAGGAAAGGATAGCCAAGATGATTCTCGATAGGAGTGAGAGAGACAGGGTAGTTGTCATAGGGGACTTCAACTTTCCAAATATTGACTGGGAACACTATAGTTCGAGTACTATAGATGGGTCAGTTTTTGTCCAGAGTGTGCAGGAGGTCTTCCTGACACAGTATGTAGATCGGCCAACAAGGGGCGAAGCCACATTAGATTTGGTACTGGGTAATGAGCCCGGCCAGGTGTTAGATTTGGAAGTAGGTGAGCACTTTGGTGATAGCGATCACAATTCTGTTATGTTTACTTTAGTGATGGAAAGGGATAGGTGTATACCACTGGGCAAGAGCTCTAGCTGGGGGAAAGGCAATTATGATGAGATTAGGCAAGATTTAGGGAGCATAGGATGGGGAAGGAAACTGCAGGGGATGGGCACATTAGAAATGTGGAGCTTATTCAAGGAAAAGCTCCTGTGTGTCCTAGATAAGTATGTACCTGTCAGGCAGGGAGGAAGCTGTAGAGTGCAGGAGCCGTGGTTTACGAAGGAAGTGGAATCTCTGGTCAAGAGGAAGAAGAAGGCTGATGTTAGGATGAGATGTGAAGGCTCAGTTAGGGCACTTGACGGCTACGAGGTAGCCAGGAAAGACCTAAAGAGAGAGTTCAGAAGATCCAGGAGGAGACATGAGAAGTTGTTGGCAGATAGGATCAGGGTAAACCCTAGGGCTTTCTATAGGTATTTAAGGAATAAAAGAATGACGAGAGTAAGATTAGGCCCAATCAAGGATAGTAGTGGTAAGTTGTGTGTGGAGTCAGATGAAATAGGGGAAGCGCTAAATGAATATTTTTCAACAGTATTCACTCTAGAAAATGACAATGTTGTCGAGGAGAATACTGAGATGCAGGCTACTAGATTAGGTGGGATTGAGGTTCACAAGGAGGAGGTATTAGAAATCCTTCAGAGGATGAAGATAGATAAGTCCCCTGGACCAGATGGGATTTATCCTAGGATCCTCTGGGAAGCAGAGAGGAGATTGCCGAGCCTTTGACATTGATCTTTAACTCATCATTGTCTACAGGAATAGTGCCAGATGACTGGAGGATAGCAAATGTGGTTCCCCTGTTCAAGAAGGGGGGTAGAGACAACCCTGGCAATTATAGACCAGTGAGCCTTACCTCAGTTGTTGGTAAAGTGTTGGAAAAGGTTATAAGGGATAGGATTTATAAACATCTAGAAAAGAATAAATTGATTAGGGATAGTCAGCACGGTTTTGTGAAGGGAAGGTCGTGCCTCACAAACCTTATTGAGTTCTTTGAGAAGGTGACCAAACAGGTAGATGAGAATAAACGGTTGATGTGGTGTATATGGATTTCAGCAAGGCGTTCGATAAGGTTCCCCATAACAGACTATTGTACAAAATGCGGAGGAATGGAATTGTGGGAGATATAGCAGTTTGGATCGGAAATTGGCTTGCTGAAAGAAGACAGAGGGTGGTAGTTGATGGGAAATTTTCATCCTGGAGACCAGTTACTAGTGGTGTACCGCAAGGGTCGGTGTTGGGTCCACTGTTGTTTGTCATTTTTATAAATGACCTGGATGAGGGCATAGAAGGATGGGTTAGTAAATTTGCAGACGACACTAAGGTCGGTGGAGTTGTGGATAGTGACGAAGGATGCTGTAGGTCGCAGAGAGACATAGATAAGCTGCAGAGCTGGGCTGAGGTGGCAAATGGAGTTTAATGCAGACAAGTGTGAGGTGATGCACTTTGGTAGGAGTAACCGGAAGCCAAAGTACAGGGCTAATGGTAAGATTCTTAGTAGTGTAGATGAGCAGAGAGATCTCAGTGTCCATGTACACAGATCCTGAAAGTTGCCACCCAGGTTGACAGGGCTGTTAAGAAGGCATACAGTGTTTTAGCTTTTATTAATAGAGGGATCAAGTTCCGGAACCAAGAGGTTATGGTGAAGCCGTACAAAACTCTGGTGCGGCTGCCCTTGGAGTATTGTATACAGTTCTGGTCACCGCATTATAAGAAGGATGTGGAAGCTTTGGAAAGGGTGCAGAGGAGATTTACTAGGATGTTGCCTGGTATGGAGGGAAGGTCTTACGAGGAAAGGCTGAGGGACTTGAGGCTGTTCTCATTAGAGAGAAGAAGGTTGAGAGGTGACTTAATTGAAACACATAAAATAATCAGAGGGTTAGATAGGGTGGATAGGGAGAGCCTTTTTCCTAGGATGGTGACAGTGAGCACGAGGGGGCATAGCTTTAAATTGAGGGGTGAAAGATATAGGACAGATGTCAGAGGTGGTTTCTTTACTCAGAGAGTAGTAAGGAAATGGAACGCTTTGCCTGCAACGGTAGTAGATTCGCCATCTTTGGGTACATTTAAGTCGTCATTGGATAAGTATATGGACGTACATAGAATAGTGTAGGTTAGATGGGCTTGAGATCGGTATGACAGGTCAGCACAACATCGAGGGCCGAAGGGCCTGTACTGTGCTGTAATGTTCTATGTTCTAAAACCAGCCCTCGAAGATCATTGAGCGTACCCCAGTTCTTATCTTCTTGTTCTGTCAGGATGCACTGATTTTTCTTTTTAAATATTATGGAATTGTGGGAGATATAGCAGTTTGGATCGGAAATTGGCTTGCTGAAAGAAGACAGAGGGTGGTAGTTGATGGGAAATTTTCATCCTGGAGACCAGTTACTAATGGTGTACCACAAGGGTCGGTGTTGGGTCCACTGCTGTTTGTCATTTTTATAAATGACCTGGATGAGGGCGTAGAAGGATGGGTTAGTAAATTTGCAGACGACACTAAGGTCGGTGGTGTTGTGGATAGTTACGAAGGACGCTGTAGGTCGCAGAGAGACATAGATAAGCTGCTTCCCTTAGGGAATTGCGATAGGGCTGTGAGACCTCTTAAACGTTAGCTTCCCCATCCATTATTAGCCTCCAGTAATTGACAATGACGTTCATTCGACCCTTAATTCCAACCTTTGACTGAATTTCAAATGCCCACCATCTGCCGCGGTAGGATCCGAAGCCATCTCCCCACAACATTAACCAGGGTCTCTGGATTAGCAGCCCATTGACTCCCCCCCCACCAGTACAAATGCAACATACTCCATTCATTCAGTACCATAGGACAGACCGGATCCTTGGGCTTTGCTGCTTCCCCACCGAGAGGATCGCCAGCCCTCAGTGGCGCTGGGCGCTATTAAAATTCAGCGAAAGGTTATCCTCCAGCCAGAGCTGGGGGTGTTGGGGGGGCACGGTTTCTTTGCTGTGAATTGTTTCCGTAGTGTGTTGAGCACCTGCTGTTATTTGCCCCCCAAAGGTGGGGGCGGTCAGTGCCAGTGACTGGAACCTCTCCATCCAGTCTTTTCACCCAGTGTCAACATCAAACCAACCCGGGTCAAAAACACCTTGCCTTCGAGTAGCAGCCTCCCTCATCCCTTCCCTGCTGCTCCCCCCCCCCCGCCCCGCTCTCCCCCAAATCACTCCCCATCAATCTCTCCACTACCACCTCTACTTACCCCAACAGACCGCTCTACGAACCCATCTCAGGCCCAGGGAGCCCAGATGACTTTTGACCCCTGCCCGTTACCCCGTCAGTTCTGACCCAGGAATGACCTTCAATACCATCCCCAATCCTAGATCCGCCTTTTCCAAATATCCATTGTGTAACATCTTCATCACCAGCCTTTACTCACCACCATCTGGCTTTCTATCTCCCTCTCTGTCTCAGGGTAAGGCTGAGTTAACCAAAGATTGACTGCGCATTAAAAAACACACACACACCCACCGGGAGACGGGGTTGTATAGCCCACTCAGAGCCAGAAGCAGGTATGGGTGGAGGAGTTGGAGGCTGGGAGATGGAGTGAGGGTGTGTACGGTGGTGATACTTCCTCACAAGGGGATTGTGGATCGGCATGTTTCCTCTCTCTCTCTGACCAAACCCATCTCGCTTCCCAAGGGCCTGGGTACTTTAATACAACTTGGGATGGTTTGGGACCTGAGCGAGAGAGAATTTGCCCCACCAGGCTGAGTGTGGGCAAAGAACTGTTGGGCTCAGCTGGAGTGCTTAGAAATGAACCTACCGGCCACGGGAACATGACTAATGGGAGCTCACCCCCCGACTACTAGTATCCAGCACTGTTCAGTCAGCACTACACATGATTCAGACCACACACCCTCACCAAGGTATCTTTAAGCGCAGCATCATTTACTGCCCCTACCCAGTCCCATGAGGAGTGGGGGGTGGTGGGTGGAAGGACAGTGTTTAATCCACTGTTCCACTCACACCCGGGGCGGGGTGGGGACGGATGGGAAAGAAAATGTCTGACCCACTGTCCCACCCAGTCCCTGGATAGGGAGGTGGATAGTATTTTTCCTCAGTATCTAATTGAGATGGTCTTTGTTTTGTGACTGATATCGTGGTCCCCTTCAGCGTACGATCATCCACTCTGCCTCTGACTGCATTGGCTGGGGGAGCAGTCTGCCTGAATGTAAGCTTTTTGTGTTCTGCTGTCCCCTGCAGCACCTGGAGCCCTGGAAACTCTACGCCACGGTCAGTGTGCTGCTCATTATTGACGTCCTCACGCTGGCAGTCTGGCAAATTGTTGACCCGCTTCACCGTACCATTGAGGTGAGAGACTGCAGCGTAGGGGGCTAAGGGGTGACGTTATAGAGGTTTGTACAATCATGAGGGGCAGGTGTTATTCCCCTCGGGTGGGGGAATTTTCAAGACTAGCGGACATATTTTTAAGGTGAGAGGAGAAAGATTTTAAAAAGATGTGAGGGGCAATTTCTTTTTAACACAGAGTAGTTCAGGTGTGGAATGAACTTCCAGAGAAAGTGATGGATGTGGGTACAGTCACGACATGTAAAAGACACTTGGATATGGACATAGATAGGAAAGGTTTGGAGAGATATGGGCCAAGTGCAGGTCGGTGGGACTAGTTTAGTTTGGGGTGATGGCTAGCATGAATGAGTTGGCCGGTAGGGTCTGTTTCCATGCTGTATGACTCTATGACTGGCCTCCACTATTTCCCCATTGAAACCAGATGGGGTTGTGAGCTCCTCTGTGAGACCAGCACAGAACGCTCTCCTCGTCTGACTGGAGAGGCCTTTGACCTGCGAAGGAAATGGAAATGGAATGAGCAATGCTGTGGATTCAATGGCCCGACAGATGTTCAAAATTAAGGACGGGGGGGGGAGGGAAACAAGAGTCTGAGGGGGGAGAAATTGGGGAGAGACTCCGGTAAAGAGGGAGCAGGGCTTGAGTGTGGAAATAGGGTCCAAATGAGAGGGGGAAGAGTGTCCACATGTGGACCAGGGTGTTGCTCGCTAGGTCTGAGTGGGGAATGGGGTCTGAATGAATGGGGAAGGGGGCAGGAAAGAGTGGAAGAGGGGCTATTGGGAAGCTGCCTCTGCATTAATGAGAGGAGCAGGCTCCCCAGTGGGTAACAGGCCCCAGTGTGAAGTAGGGTAAATGGTGGTGGTGGTGGTTGGGGGCATGGCGAGGGGAGCAGAGTTTGAGAGTGGATGGGATACCAAGATCCCCAGGGGGTGGGGTGGGTGGGGGGGACGGTGTAGGAGGGCTCTATTTGGTGGGGAGGAAGCGAAGGGCGATCATACTGATGAGAGTGGGCGGCAAATTGGTGAAGAAGAGGGATCGATGTGGAAAAGGGGAGGGTGTGGATGTGGGAGGGGAGAAGATCGGATTCGAAGGTTTGGCCGGGGGCAGGCGGATGGATGTTAATGGCATGTCGTTGTGCCTGGGTAGGGGTATTTGAAGAATAACATATGCAGCGAGGATTTTGAGGAGGAAGGGTGAAGGAAAGGTCTGAGTTGACAGTAATGCACATGCAGTGAGACAGAAAGAGCCTGTGACCTTTCTATTCCGCTCTGTCCCCAGGAGTTCTCGAAGGAGGCCCCCGCGGGGGACCAGGGTGTTCTGATCCTGCCGCAGCTCGAGCACTGCAGCTCCGACAAGATGAACACTTGGCTCGGTATGTTCTACGCAACCGCACCCCCCCCCCCCCCCCCCCAACCCCCACCCCACCACCACCTTCAGAAAGCAGAAACCCGCCTGGGGAATGGGCCATATGACTTTGGGTCAGAATCACAGTCCAGGCAGCAGTGAGAAGCCCATTGTCTGGGAGTGACTTCCACTTTACTCAGAGTCACCACCCCCACTAGTTGCTCCCCAAAATCTTCACTCTGATCCTCTTTCATAAACTGGACCTAACTGTGCCTAATTCGAGTCATTGACACTTACATATTGAAAGGACGGGACGCTTCTCCCTTATGAACCCTGGTGGGTTAGCTCAGTGTGATCTCATGACTGTGCTGAGTCATCTGGTCTCATTTTTGTTGAACAGCCTGATATCCATGTGTTGAATTACTCAGCAAAAGACTTATGAAGGGTTTTATTATCAACCTATAGTTTAGCACAAACCGCCTTTCCCTTCTGAACACATTCCCGTTCCAGAACCCATCTCTCCAATGG